>NW_024582380.1:2798888-2802777 GCF_018398535.1 Haplochromis burtoni
CGTGCTGTGTGTGCGTGGTGTTGCGTGTGTGTGTGTTTGTGTGTGTGTGTGTGTGTGTGTGTGTGTGTGTGTGTGTGTGTGTGTGTAAAGACAGTTTACCTCCAAGGCTTTCGTCGAGAAAGAAAAATCAAAGTGGCTATACTGCTCGTTTCAGCCACAACACTTGCTTGGGTTCTTGTAAACAATTTGTTCTTCAGCATCTTCTTCCTGCTTACTGTCGTGGAAAACATAAATTCAGCTTCGTCGTGAGCAGCACGCCTAACAGTATGACTAACAAGGCAGGAAAAAAAAGAAAGGTGCCTTTGGCCAAATGTAGAAAAAATGTAATATGCACTGCTTATGCTGTTAAACATGAAAGTATGAAACTCTTTAAAAGGGATAAACCTAGCTGATAGAGCTACTGTGTATTTAGTGTTATAACTTGCTTCGGGTCCCAAACAAGCAACCCAGTCTTTAAGTGATGACATGATGAATCTGCTTCGAGCCCAAACTACTCTGCTTTTAATAAGGCTGTTGTGTTTTTAACATGTTTTAATGCTTTGTATCTTGTTTTATTTAATCTCAACAAGCCCCTAAAAACAGTCAGTGATCACTGTCGGCCTCTACCGCTATTCATTTTTTAAAGCTCAGTTTTTAAAACCTTACAATGTCTCAGCCTCCACCACTCTCAGCACTGGAGCCCCCCAGGGGTGTGTTCTGAGCCCCCTGCTGTACTCTTTGTACACATATGACTGTGTGGCCACTACCAGCTCCACCACCATCATCAAGTTTGCTGACGACACCGTCGTGGTGGGCCTGATCTCTGATAACAACGAGACGGCCTACCTGAAGGAGATTAGGAATCTGGAGAACTGGTGCCAGAGGAACAACCTCCTTCTAAACGTCAGTAAGACAAAGGAGCTGATAGTGGACTTCAGCACTAAGCAGGAGAGGAACTACCAGACCCCCGTCATCAACGAGTGCCCAGTGGAGAGAGTGGACAGCTTCAAATACCTCGGAGTTCACATCACGCAGGACCTGTCATGGTCCTGTCACATCAACACCGTGGTGAAAAAGGCCCGACAGCGTCTCTACCACCTCAGACGCTTGAGAGACTTCCAACTGCCCTCCAAGGTGCTCAGGAACTTTTACTCGTGCACCATAGAGAGCATCCTGCGGGAAACATCTAACCTGGTTCGGGAACAGCACCATGCAGGACAGACGAACTCTACAGAGGGTTGTGTATGGGCTCAAAATGTGGTCATAAATATTTTGTACTTGTAAAAAAGATTTGTATGTGTAAAAAAGATTTGTGTGTGCGTAAAAAAGATTTGTATGTGTAAAAAAGATTTGAGTGTGCGTAAAAAAGATTTGTGTGTGCGCAAAAAAGATTTGTGTGTGCGTAAAAAAGATTTGTGTGTGCGTAAAAAAGATTTGTATGTGTAAAAAAGATTTGTGTGTGGACTTAGAAAAAAAAACCCTGCAAGTTACAAGTACGGATTTTGACCCTATTTTTCTTCCTTTCATCTGATTGGTCAATGTCATGTCAATCACAAATGTAACAATCCAATCAGAGAACAGATGGGTTTGGCTGTCGAGGGGCGCTTTTTTTGAACTGCAGGTCTTTGAAGGGAATAAATGCCCTTTTACATGCCAACCCAGCGTTTTCCTTCATCACCACGAAGGAAAACAGTCTGTGGTCGTCCGAGTTTGGTGATTTTTGTGTCACAGGTCTACGTGTTTAATACAGGGACTTCCACAGCCTTTTCAACAGCGCTGCGGACCGCGGGGTGGGGGCGGGCAGTGTTTTGGAAATGACAGTCTTCATTACAAAGCTTTCTTCGTTATGAATTAGCATACATGTTTTTATTGAACATTTGAAGAACCAGCAAAAAAAAAAACTCTTGTAGAGGACATAAAGTCAGAGATAGAAAAGACAAGGAGCAGGTGCATCTAGTACAGGTAGAGCTGCTGCAAAAACCCACAGAGCCCAGCAGCCAGCGTAACAAATTCTGGATCCTTTGCTTTTAGTTAGCAGTTAGCATTAGCAGCACATCCTGCGTCCGATGTGAAAGGACTTTTATGCTGCGCACTGTGACTCACAGCAATGGTCCTGGGTCAGCCCTGACTTTGTGTTAAACTAATCCTAAAGTAATAATGGTATTTCTAACCACTGATATACCACAACTTTTTCCTTTCAACAGCTACTGAAAGTTAGGGGACCTAGCTGCTATCGGATATTTATATAGCGATCCTCCAGCTTCAAACGGTATCACCCTTCAAGGACCTGCAGTTCAAAAAAGCGCCCCTCCGACAGCCAAACCCATCTGTTCTCTGATTGTGTGATTTCCATTTAATACTTGTACAGCTGCTGTTATTGTATATATATATTTATATTTCTTCATGCATTCTTATATATTTCTATACTGTGTATTGTGTATTTTGTTGTACAGTTATTTTATTTTCAACTTTAACTTATATATTTTATCTTATTCTTTCCCAGTTAAACTCACCCTTCATTCTAATTTGTGTTGTACAGTTATTTCATTTTTAACTTTAATTTTTATATTTTATCTTTATTTTATTTTATTTTTATTCCTTCCTAGTTAAATTTACCCTTTTTAATTTTCATATTTATTTCCTATCTTATTCATAGCCTTTTCTTTTTTTTCTTTAGGTCACGAGCAGTTGTGTAAGCATTTCACTGCATATCGTACGGTGTATGACTGTGTATGTGACAAATAAAATTTGAATTTGTAACTACAGCCCAGCCCATACAGCAGTATATTAATGACTAACCTCGTATTGTGGATGGATTATCTCAGTTGTTCTCCTGACTGAAGTTTTTCATCGAGTGGAAAAAAGTTTGCGTTCTTCCTCCAGATTCACTGTGTTAATGTTATGCTAACATAGCTGTGTCGCTAGCGATCACGTAGCACATCATTATATACCAGCTAGCCCAACTTCGGTAACCCTACAAGCGTCACTGCTGTTTTGTTTCCTGTCTTTATTTATGTTGGAAGTGATAGCAGAGCTGTACGTTTTAATTTGTTTCAGAAATCCCTCAGTCAGAACATGCTATATTATATTTAGATGGAAACTGACTGGCTAACTTCCTGCTAACTTTTAACTCCGTTAAATTTTATAAATTCTGTTTTCATGGATGCCTGGATGTTAAACTTAATTGTTACACCTGGCAGAGCAGCAACGCTGATCATTTTATTACAGATGAAAGAATTTAGACAGTTCTTCAGCTCTCAGCGATCCCGCGGTGTTTGTTTGACTTTGGGACCTGCAGCGTAGTTTGGGCCCAGACACGGCTAATGACATCAGACTTAAAGACTGGATAGATCCTGAATATTGGTTCCTCTTTTATGTCTGTACCCTAACCATGGAGCTGAAGTTGAGACTTGAGCTTTGTCTAGATAAGAAATATCCTTCCAGCAGTTCTACTGTTTAACTAACATTAAACAATGGTTGAAGAATAATTGCTTACAGCTGAACCCAGCCAAAACAGAAACTTTGATTATTGCACCAGACAGTACAATACCTGATATTAAATGGTGACTGAGGTTCCTCACAGAAACAGGTGCTAGTATAGATCACTGGGTTAAACGGGAGACCCTTATACCACAAGGCTATTGCAGAGGCCTAGGTTTGATTCTATCCTGAGCCTTTTTGCTATGTGTCTTTCCCCTGTCTCACTTTTTCTGTCTGCTCTCACTCTGTCCTGTCATAATAAAGAAATAAAAAAGAAAATGAGTACTGATGAAAAAAGAAAATGAACACTGATTATTCATCCAAATAAAACTAGTCATGGTTTGTTAGCTCAGGTTTCAATGATGCCAGTGTGGGGGGGTCATAGTTTGGTCCCACCTTCACTGTTGTGATTGGTGTGGGGGTAGGGACA
>NW_024582380.1:2803702-2886363 GCF_018398535.1 Haplochromis burtoni
AAAAAAAAAAAATGATGCCAGTGTCGCTGCTTGGTTTTTGCCAGATATCTATAGAATTAGGAAACGTCACTCGTCAGACAGTAACACAAGTCTTCTTAAGGTAAGTGGTCACTTTAGATAGAACCAATTCCCATCGAGTTCCAGATGGCTTCCATGCAGTCACCTTGTCAGAGTACACATGTTGTCAGGACGTTGTTTGTTGTCACCCTGCTGAGAGAAGGTCAGCACCTTGCTGTTCCAGAGAGCGGAGCAACCTCCTCTGGAACCACTCCTGCTCTTGCCAGCGTGCTTGACGGCTACCGTTTGTGACATAGTTTACTAATTGTGGGATGCAGACCAATAACATTTTAGTAGCATGATGTGTTTTTCTTGGCTTGTCTAAAATAATACCCCTGTCCCTGCGTTAAGACAGGACATCAGTTTACACTAATTTGTGCGTAGGCTGGCATGGTAAAATAGAGGTAAAATAATGCCAGAATATGAAACGGCACGCACACTGCATTTTGTAATATACTGCTCTTTGTCCTTGCTCATATTCAACTGTGATCACTGTTCTGGCATCAAAAGGAAAATTACATTTGGGAAATAGGAAATGTCTTCTGGCGAAACATCGTCTGGCCAGCCATTGGCCTCAGCTGAGTTCAGCTCAGGAAGAGATGAGACAGCCTTATCACCGCATTTCTTCCCCGTAATGCTTGCGGGTTATGTTCAAGATTAGGATGATTTAAAAAAGTGCCATTATCTCCGTTGTGAAAGATTTCAAAGTTGGATTTCTGTTACCAAAACCTATTTTGAGACATCCGTGAACATGAGCTAACTCCACTCCTTTAACTCAAACAAACTCAATCAGGGTCAACACCACAGTATAAATTTGTTATAATATATATATTACCTGCATGGTCTCTAATTACGCTACTGGTACTGATGAATTCCAGATTGACACACTGGCAGAGTTGTTTTAATACCCTGGGCTACGTGACGTCAGTCGGTTGAAGGGGTTTGGAGGAGGCGTGTGGAGGAGTAAGAGCAGATTCAGCAAAAAAAGGTGACAGAGAAGTTTTAACCACATTTTTAATAACCTTTATCACATGCTGCTGATCAGTAAAGGGCATGTAGAACAAAAGACTGCTGTGCTAAGCAGAGCACGAGTGTCGATTCTCTTGGAATGTCAACATATTAATTCCAAGTATTAATTATCATCCCTTTTTAATGCAGGACTAATAGCAGTTATTCAGACAGTATGACTCAAGTAGGGGCTTCACTAATGTGCTAATGTGCTTTACATCATTGTGCATTAAGTGCTGCAGATTTGTGACAGGTTGTCTTTTGTGTTTGCTATAGGCTCTGCTACTGTTATATATTGTTGCCACATCATACTCTGAACCCTTGTGAGAACTGTTGCTGTGGGATGTTCTCTTATTGATGCTCTGTTTTATCCAGATAGCTGAAAACATAAGGGTGCATGTACATCTCTGTGAGTCATTTATTTTTTCCCATGTTCTCTCTGTCCACATTGTGTACTTGTACAGAAGGGTATGTCAGTGCAAGGTTGGAGTCGGGGGTGCCACTCATCCAAAATAGTCTCCCTTCCCTTGAGCATGATTGTAATTTCAAGCCCCCGGGGGAGTCATCGTGTGGTGCATTGACTGAGGGTAGATAACCGGTCGAGGCGTACATACGTTCCTGTTCTATTCTATCTCGCCTCACAGCCCACTGCTTCCATTTATGTGTGCGCATCTGTTGGCATGTTGGAAGAGAACAAAAGAGGGGAGAACGTGAAAAGAGGAGCTTATTGCTGCGAATGTTTTATGCATCGCACATAATGACACGGTGTCATATCTCTCACCCCAGTGGATACCTGCTGTCACATCTTCAGCGAGTGTGCGTGCCGATATCTGCCGTCCCCACAGCAAAGCCAGCTAAGCCAGGTGCCCTTGCTCCCAAAGATAAACCCCTAAAGCTTGAATGACAGGTTGAGCACTTTGAGACCACACACACACTCCCTTTCTCACTCTTCTTCTTTTTGTGTGTGTGTGTGTGTGTGGGGGGGGGGTTATCACTCTTTCACTTTTCATCTGTTGTGACGCTCTTCTCTTACTCTGGCCTCAGCTTGGTCGCTTGTGATTGTTTTTTATGAAAGCACAAGCACATGTGATATTCTGTCAAATTGGGGGATAGTGTTTGTTTGTTTTTTTTCTTATTATATTCATAACTCACAGTTGATATTTTGTCCTACATGTGCAATTTTCTTTTTGATAATCCATATAGAGGTTTCTCAAAGCTCTTTTGCACTGCAATAAAGATGCAAGATTCTCCCTCGCTCTCTCTGTTGGCAAAGAACGTGAAATAGGAGGAAGCAGTTCTCTGAACTGAGAAAACTCACAGTTGATAGACTACAGTGAGAGATAGCTGAGTAATACCACAGAGATAGCCCCGTCTTGTATGTCTTATCAGGGAAGACTTTAAATTTGGTTAAAAGGATTTGAGCTTCAGGATAAATTCAAAAACATGCAGCTGTGTGTACTGCAGTGATAGCATTGATCGTAACTATCCTGTTTACTTGGGTGGGCTATAAAAAAAGGTAAACATTGCTTGATCTGGGCTGTAAGCCTCAAATTGTGTATCTGTATCCCTGTTGTTTATTTCAAATGATACCCACTGTCCATGTGTTCTAATAATGTTTTCCAGTTGTTAATTTCCTTTCACATATTAAGCCATTTTGATGTTTTTCTGTCATTTTCAGGATAAAAGCACAGGTGATTAGGCTTGATTTTTGCTTTATCATTGATAGGTCCAGTCTGGTGGTGGTGGTGGAGATGTGAATAAGATGTGTCGGAGGGTATAGCGACAGAATAACAAGGCTACTTTTTGGTCAATGATACCCGCGTTTCACTCCAGTGGCAAATGTTTGTTGTAACACCAATTTAGGCCGAAATAGAAAATAAACATTCGGCTCTCAGATTTATAAAACTCAGGCAAACAGCAGTTGGTTGATGAGATCAGGACGGAGCCCGGCAGGAGTCGAGCAAAACTCCAAACAAGAGCTCTTATGTTACAGGAATATGACAAAGCTACTCGGCGCTTACTGCACTCAGTGTGCACAGATCATAATTACAGCAACTTCTGCTCTAATTAAGTAGACATACAAATGAGTGTAACATGGCATAACTCGAATGAACATTATTATAACAGCTGGACAAGAGAACAATGCTCCTCTGACTTCCCCGCCATGGTGAGACTTTGCAAAAATGTGCAACTCCATTTGTGTGAATGTGGGCTCTACGAACCCTGTGTGGTAATTAGGCCCAGTGCCAGGATTAAATAATTGCAAGCATAGTTAAAAATTGTGAGAAAGCAAGTATTTACGTAGTAAAAAGATAGATTGCCACCCTGCCTCACTCCCTATCTTGTTTGGTGCACATACAAAAATTAAAACGATTACAATTACAAAAAAGAGAAAATTCAGATTGCCTTTACTCTCTTTTTCCTCATACACCTAAAAATGCATATATGTAGATTAAGAGACTTGATTAGAGACCAACCTTCAAAATGTAAACATAAGCATTTCGTTATTTATCTGCAACTTTTTATAACATTTTTTTATATGATGTATAAAATTATACTGTGGGAAAATGGGGAAAACAATCACTTTTCCACTTGTAGCATCAGGTACAGGTCAGGACTAACTGAACCCCAAACAGAACAAACAGTGACTGAACAACCGGATAATCATCAATTTGTTCTGTTTGGGGTTCAGTTAGTCCTGACCTGTTAGTCCTGACATGTTCATCACTGAACAACCGGATTGCGTGACATCACTTGTGTGACATCAGTGTCAGTTCACTAGTGTAAACTGAGTGACCTATGATGAACCCCTTTGCCAAGTTTTGTAATAGGCTTTTTGGGACATTCAATATATTCTTTTTATCACCATGCATATCTCTAGACTGTAAGATGCATAATACTGAAGGTCTACCTGAAAAACATAAGATATAAGATGTGTTTTAAGAAAGATACACTGCTCAAAAAAGGAAAAGAATACGTTTTAATCAGAGTATAGCATCAAGTCAGTTAAACTTATGGGATACTGATCTGGTCATTTATGTAGCAGAGGGGTTGTTAATCAGTTTCAGCTGCTTTGAGGTTCATAAAATTAACAACAGGTGGACTAGAGGGGCAACAATTAGACTATGCTCTAAAACAGGAATGGTTTTACAGGTGGAGGCCGCAGACATTTCTTCCCGCTTTCCTCTTTTTTCACTAGTTTTGCATTTGGCTAGACCAGTAGTAGTGTAGAATATATCATAGAATACCAGAATTGTCCGATTCACCACTGGCAACCCGTGCTTTTCACAGATAAGAAAAGGTTCACTGTGAGCATATGTGACAGACGTGACGTCTGGAGAAGCCAATGTTACTGCCTGTAACATCGTTCAGCATGATCACTTTGGTGGTGGGTCAGTGAAGGTCTAGGGAGGCATAACCATGGAGGGACACACAGACCACTACAGGCTAGGCAACACTACCCTGACTGCTATTAGGTATCAGGATGAAATCCTCAGATCTACTGTCAGATCCCGTGCTGGTGCAGTGGGTCCTGGGTTCCTCCTGATGGATGACAATGTTCGACCTCATGCAACAATTGTCTGCAAGCAGTTCATGGAGTATGTCGGAACTGATACCATCGACTGGCTCCCACACTCACCTGACCTTACTCCAATAGAACATCTCTGGGACATTTTGTTTTAGTTCATCCAGGCTACACTTCAGACTGTCCAGGAGCTCAGTGATGCCCTGGTCCAGACCTTGGACACCATTCATCCTGTCATTAAGAGCATCCCCATTACAATCATCTGCTGACGTGGAGGCCATACAAATTACTGAGTACATATTTTTAGTTGCTGTGATGAAATATTGGCCAAAAAGACTAGCCTGCTGCATCATTTTTTCCACTTTGATTTTCAGGCTGTCTTTGAATTCAGCCCTCTAAGTTGGTCATTTTCATTTTTATCAAAGAGTATGGCATCTTTTCATAACACATTTCCGAGCCCTTATCAGCATAGAAATCCAGTATGATTTTTTTCCAATGAGATCTGATGTGCTCTTTAATTTTTCTGAGCAGTGTATTTTCGGGCATTAACTAGTCTAATTTTTTGAGCATCAAGTTTTTTTTAATACAATATATTTTTTTAGTAAGATCACATTACAGCCTACAATAACACTTGACAAAGTGACCGCATGTAAGGAGGATTTGTCTTGTTATAGTTAATGAGGTCATCAACAACAGAGATAAAAATCCCTATATATTATCTTTGAAAATGATGAGGTCGACTGTGTATTTCGGCTAAGGTTAGCAACCAAGAAATATATGCTTTCATGAATTCAACTGACCTTTGCCGTGGGTTGCTAAAAGTGATAATTGCACTAGGGCAAAAGCCATGTGAAATGTTTTTGCAGGACCATCCGGCTCTCTAACAGAGCTCTTGATAATTTAATTAACAGTGAATAAGCACTATGTTGTAGCATGGTTCTAGAAAGACTTAGGAAAGTAATAAAAACATAAAGCATGTTCACTTTGTTGATAAAAATCAAAGTACAAATGCATATCCATTAACACCTTGCTCAGATATTGAAAGACTGCAGGCTAGTATGATTTTAATATCAATGCCGAAGTGCTGCAAAAAGAAAACTGAAAATGTAATATCCCATCCTATCATTATTCTGAGATCCGAGAGAGAAAAAGGCAATATGGGTGACCCAAGGGAAAGGTGTGGCGACCCTTGCTGTGGGTCAAGCATGGATTTGCACTCCATAGCACCGGCTACAGAGAAAACATCACTAATCTGACCCGAGAAGGTCGGGGCAAATATATGCGCACACACTCAGGCACATTCTCAGGCAAACACACTCTAATAGTCACATGCATGCACATGCACAAGCCCACACAGCTTACTCATAGATTTGGCAAAGGTGCAGAGGCTGATCACAGGATTTGCAAAATGACATATTCAAAGGCGTGAAAGAGAGAGGAAGAGTTGAGGAGGGTTGGCGGTGTGAAGTGGGGGGGGGGGGGTTATCAAAGGATCATTTAGCAACATCTGGGTCCACAATCTGCATCCCCCTCCCACTAATTAGCTTCCCCTGCATCCTCATTTTTGCTCTCCCTCCTGTCCTTTCCATCTATGCCATCATCGTCATCCTACCCTCTTCTTCTTCACTTTCTGTGCACCAAGAGGCCCTTATTTTTTCAGTTTAGCTCTAATAGAAGCAAATGCAGGAGCACACCGACACACACACACAACTCTGAAAGAAAAAAAACACAACAGGAAGATACAAATATACACACACTGTTTGATGTAAGGTTGGTTTCTAATGCCATCGTCATGGTAACACTCCCTCGCTCCTTTGCACAAACGAACATATCCCAGGAATCTGTGTGAATCCTTATGTAACTGCACAACCCCGCAGACGTATAAAGAGACAGACAGAAAGATCATCCACGACGTGGGGGGGGGGGGGGGGGGAGGTGTTGTGAGTCCAGCGCTAGACCACATAGTGAGAGCTTCTGTCATCAACGGTATACCTTACACTGTGACAAGAACAGTATGTACCGCTGTGTTACTTCAGCCTCATTATAAGACACACACCACTACACACACACATACACGCTTATACACCCACCCACACACACACACACACACACACATCTGAGGCTTCTTCAGTGCTTCACCACAGAGCGAGAGGTAGAAATAGCTGTTGAAATAGTTACGGCGACACCACTGGCTCATGTATCAGCATACTAATTACTACTTTTGTTTCCTGAGGGCCCTGAACATGTATGTGACATTGGGTGTGTAGGAAGAGGAAGTGCTGGACAAATGAGAATGGGGTCAGTAGAGGCATAGATATAATGAAGTGATTGGCTATTTGTCACGGCAGAGAAGCATAGCACAGAAGGAAATCATGGAGGAAACACAAAAGAAGACAACGCCATGTGCTGGATTATTTATGCGGTCTTTGGGTTAAAATGCAAAGTGCATGTGTGAAAGCACATAAGTGCATGGCATCCTGTATCTGACTGATGTGGAAAGAAGAGATAATTCAGTGTTTCAGGATGATGCTCTCCTCATCTGCTACTTGTTTGCTTTAAGTAGGCATGGAGTATTTAATTTGGTGGGGTTTTTTATCACCCTTGCCGCGGCACTGATACATTTGTATATGTGGGTAGGTGACGCTCTGCCCTTGCTGGTGCCTAATATAGCCCGGTGTACGATTTACTGATAGATGAAGACAAGATGGGTGAATAATAGAGACGTGCTGATCTGGTACTAACATTGTATATCAACACGATATTGACTGAAATACTGACTCATGAAGTAAACATAAGGTCTCGAACATGGTGGGATAAAGAAACATACAGGGGGGGAAATAAATCAAAGAGCTAATTCTTTGAATAAACATGGTATTGGAATCCAGTAAATAAATGCACAATTGCTGTTTTTTATAACCGTAGAAAAATCATCTTTCTCCAGTTACATAGATTTTATAATATATTGTGTGTAATCATTTTGCAGCACACTGAGTATCAAAGAATTGGCTTTTTTTGTGATAGCACTGATATTGTGGCAAATGCATCTTGATTAAATTGTGTCATGAACAGTGTTGGGGAGTAACAGAATACATGTACCGCGGTTACGTATTTAAAATACAAAATATGAGTAACTGTATTCCGTCACAGTTACCGTTTAAAAAGGTGGTATTTAGAATATAGTTACTTTGTTGAAATAAATGGATTACACGGCGGTACTTTCCTGTTTCATATTGTCGCGGGTCAGGACTGTTTGGGTTTTGTTTGACAGCTACGTTCTGTTGTTCCAGGCGGCAGTGTTACAGTTGCCATGGTTACAGGGTGACGCTCTCTCTCTGCGTGTTTCCTGGGTGAGAGAGCGCCTTTTTGTTGTTGTTGTGCTAAGCTAATAGGCAGAATGCTACAGGTATAGCTCTAAAGAATGTAGCATCATAGGCAGTGTAGTCGGGTGCTGCAGTGAGAATGGACTGCCATACCCGTTATGTGTCTGTGAGCGAGGGAGGGAGAAAAAGGAAAAGTACGAGCTGTCATCGAGCAAAAACGGGAGCTGGAAGCATGTAAATATAATAATAACCACTGCAGCCAAGAAGAGTGCCTGACGAGCCCAGTTGTAAGTAAGCTATTAAGACTCGACTGTACACCGTGTTCGTGTTTTCCTCCGAAACAATAAGTTCCGTTGGAGCAGTCTTTCAACGCCTCTCTCTGTCTCTCGCAAGAAAAGTTGACCCACACAACAAAGTAAAGCTATTTTTCGGCTACGAGCCGACAGGGACCCCGCCGTATTAGTCAGAGGTCCCTTTACTACAGTTCGGAGTCGCGGACCTTCAGTAACAGTAATAAATCACACAGCAATAGTACATTCACGTTGTTGTAAACAGCATGATAATATATTAAGTAATCCAAAGTATTCAGAATACGTTACTGTCATTGAGTAACGTAACGGAATACGTTACAGAATACATTTTGGGGCATGTATTCTGTAATCTGTAATGGAATACATTTTAAAAGTAACCTTCCCAACACTGTCATGAATGTCTAGTTCCCAGCTTTATAATTATCTACTGCCAGTATTAGATCGGTAGACAGCATTGCCCAAAGCTGTGATTTATACCTCATAGCAAGAAAACTATAAAGATTATGTTTATAGATTTAAAGATTATGTTATATCTTTTATTTATTTATGCACTTTTAAAAGCAGACAGATTGGTGATTTGCCAAGGGTGTACATCGCCTTTTGCCTTGGTAGGTGGGAAAGGCTCCAGACCCCCCCCCCCCCAACAACCCGGATAAGGAGAAGTGGAAAAGAATGGATGGATGGAGGGGTGAATTTTTAAAGCATGCTGCTATTAGGCTGGCTTGCAGTAAAACATAGCACCTCTACTTCACACCAAGAGGAACTGGGATGCAACTCCTATACAGTACATATTACAAAAGTTCCACAAGGGGGAGCTGTCCATTCACTACCAGACCAGTTTGTCACAGCCATAGACTGTATATAAAAGGTGGACATATGCCTGGTACCTTTTAGCTCAAAGTCAAATGTCAGACTTAGGAGTGATTTCATTCCTGAGCCGAATGTGTTTAATTTAAGTAAGTACTTTAGACCCCACATTCTGCATTTGACTGATAAACCAAAAGGAAACTGCAATCTCACACAGCAGCAGCTTGCCAATCGGAAGCTAGCAAAACCTAAACTAAAGAGAAACCTGCTTTAATTTCCTTTTTAAGTCTACAAAATGAACATGATGTTGTATTCATTATTACATCAAATTAGTGAATGAGGGAATACCAGAGGCCTCTATGCAGTCAGACTTCTTGTTCAACCAGAGAATAGTCTCCCTCTGCTAGCCATTACATCCTGCAGATCTGAAGCTTCTCTATCTTCCCTTTAAATTGTATTTGTTTTAAATGTTATATACCTATGTGGTATGTGACTTTTGTTGCTATGATGCCAGGTCTCTCTTGGAAATGAGATTTTTAATGTCAATGAGATTTTTTACCTGGATAAATAAAGGATTAATAATAATAAAAAAATAAATGTTCCAGATTCCTGAGAATTGCAAAAGAAAGTGGAAATCTGAGGAAGACTTTAAAAACATGAATTTTGCAAAATAACTATTAAAAATAGTAAATATAAGTTAGTCTTAACATCTTAACACAACTTTATATTTTGTATTATGTTTATGTGCTTATCTGTGGTCTGTGTAGTGTGCTTGTACTGAACATGTGCATGTGAAGGTGGGTGACTCACTACTGCTGCAGACCAAATCTACCTACAGGCACAAATAAAGTAATCTGAAATCTCAAAGCTCACAAATAGCTCTTCCAAACCATCTATGACCATTTAAGATTTGCACATTTATGCTTTCAAATTATCGTTTCCATCACCTCTTTCTTTTCTTCATCTCCCTCCTCTACTTCCGTCTCCCTCATCATCTTCTTCTCCTCATGTGGCACCTTATCTCCCCCACTGAACTCAGAGCTATAACACAATAAAATCTGCATAAACATGCGTTTTCATTTGTAATATTGTTCCAGTTAGTTGTTGTCATCGATGAAACGTGCAGCCCTTCCCTGTCTGCAGCCAGCTGACAATGACAACAGCTGGTTAAAGGCTAGCTAACATTCCTAATTTGCTAATTGCCTGCCTGACAACGTTAGCGACACTTTGAAGAAAGTTTGCAGTAACACTGGCTGACGATGACTAAATCAAAGGACTTACAAACAGAAAGGTAATAATGATATCTGTGCACTAATAGGTTTTAGGCTAGGCATGCCTCCTGAGAAATTTAACTGTACGTCTTGGTTTTAATCACCAACCAAATACTAAATGGTGACCACAGAAGTTCCTTGTGTTTTTCTTTCCTCAAAAGGAGGGAGCATGTAATCAGTTTGGTTTGTTTGTCTGCATTCACAGCATTCGCAGTTTTTAAGGTATAATTTTCAAATGTTGTTTGATGGTAGATACCAATAATAGCTAGAGCTGATTTTATCTTAATGAAAATTGGGTTAAGGTCAAGGTTACACAAAATTTGAAAATCAGTAAAAACTTTATATTACGCACAAGTTTTTATGCATTATCCTAAAATTTCACAACCTTAGAGAAAATGTGTACCTAGGCTGACTAAGCATTTGAACTTGACTTTCATTGTTTGTGGCAAAGGTCAAATTTGACCGTGAAAAAAATGTAAAGAAACCATATTGATTAATATATCAAATTAAAAGGGTATAGAGAGAGCTGCATAGAGACAGCTGCACAAAACACGTTTTGTTGTAACAAAACAACATAAATACAAGTTTTATTATAGGCTTGCCCTTAGAGTGCAGTTAAATGATATGTTTTAAATGATAGTAGAGAATTAATCCAATATAACGAGTAAAATATGAAGCAAGTTGTATTATATAATGCACTGCATTTTTTTTCACTGCAAACATGGATCACATATCTCTGTTGGAAGCAACATCCACAAGCTACTTCACAAAAGAGATGTACTGAAACAGTTAAGGCCTTTCCACTGCACCTATCACAGACTGAAAGAAAGAATGGGGAACATTCAGCCACTGTTTCTCCTGGTGCAGTAGAGACATGGAAAAAATCCTCTGCTGAAATATAAATCAAAGCCCGGAGAGCTCCCTTTAAATTCACTTAGAGTATGAATTTTTTTTCCCGTGTGTGACTGAGATTTTTCATGTTTTATGCTACTCTTGTAGGATCCTGTGAATATAGTTTGTAGCTGCGAGACACAAATTATCATTCATGTCCTTTTCAAAACTATACATTATGCCTGTAACTTTGATTGCTGTTATTTTGAATTTGATGTCACAGCAGGAAAAAAAACCTGGATAGAATACAATAAAATCTTGCAGTAACATTATCACAAAAACATCTGAAATCATCATTCATCTCAGGTCGCAAATTTAAATTCGAGAACACAGATGATAAATAGGGTTTTATAAAAACTTGGAGTTGAACTAACAGCCAATTCTCATTCACGGAAATGGATTTCATCAAGAAATGTTGTTTCCGGGGTCTTCTGAGCATCCACCTGTTATATGTTTCCAGTATGTTTCCCTCTCACCTCATTAACTGACAAGCGGTTCAATTTGTGCAACTTTGTTTCAAGCTGCTTTAAGGAGGCGAGGTGAGGAGGTACGGTGGCTCGTTCACAATTGGCTCCTCGAGATTATCATGTTTTAGAAAGCTTCCCGGAGAAGCCGTGAGCCCAATCATCTCTTCTACTCCGAGACAGAGTATGTCTGTTTGCGGCAAAGCCTGCAGTGCATGAAATCTGACTGTCAGGGTCTGCTGACGCACCTGCCTGCAGACACGCACTGACGCATTCACACACATGGACAAACACATGCTGAAGCTAGGTAATTGGGCGCACGAAGCCAAAGAACAAGACAGACAAAATCTCCCTTCCTGCCTTTGTGCGGTGCGCGTGTGTGCGAGCGGTTTTCTGTGTTTCAGTTCAAATGCCCTGGCACACTTTCACCATCCTAAAACCAGGCAATTTCCTGTGAAGCCATCCGACTGTGACAGCTGCAGGTGCCTAATGGGCAAGGCTTAGGAAACAGGGCATTACCACAATCCGGCAAACTCAATTGTATTAATCCTCGGGATTAGCAGCTTTAATTCTCGACACGTTTCCAGTTTAAAAAGTCTTATTTCCTTGCTGAAAATGGGAGCGGCACGTGATGAGAATGCTCGACTTCTTCAAGTGCTGCACAAGAGTTTCCTCCTATTTTTTTGTTCTTAAGTAAGAGCTTGTTTAAACTTGGGCATCAAGCCAGAATAACACACTTTGTTGTCATGTCATGAGAAATTAGGATTTTCCTCCCTCCCCTTCTTTTTTAAACTGCAGACAAAGTATGACCACAAGTGGAGGACTAATGAGAAAATCCTTCACAGTGTGTTTTTAAGATGCGCCTTCAAACCTCTGGTTTACCTGTCAGTTTCACGATGAGTGTTCTTCTTGCTAATTAACCCTGCGATCAATCTCTTGTTGGTACCATAGAGCCACTATCTTAACCCCACTCTGCTCACGGGGCCCTTAGACCATTGAAAGCTGTCACTTTTAATCTCCCTCCCTGCCACCATCCTCCCGTCTCACACACGCACAGCTTTCAAATAAGGGATTTAGATTACAGTGAACAGTGCTAGCTTCATGATGATGAAGTGTGTGCACTCTGAGGTTGAGCCTTATTGGAATTCAGATGATGTTTGTTGACTCCCTTCTTATAAACAGGTGGCTGTGTGAAGATAACATACAGCATATTGTGCAGACGATGATGCTTCTCCACACGCGCGCACACACACATTCACACCACCGGATGTGTGCACGTGTGTGTGCGTGCTCTTTTTTTTTTTTTAAGCAGTCACAGGTACATTTATTAATCTCTCTATTTCAGAAGTGCGCAAAAGCCTTTCAGGTGCGTGAGCAGGGATTCCTGAACAGATGTCACCTCGTATCCATCCAACATGGAGCTGCAATCGCAAAACAAAACCAGCTTTGTTTTGTTGCCTTTGCTGCAGAAAAGTGCAAAATAAAAAGGCAGCATCTCTTCTGTTTTTTCATACCCTACTTCCTGTATTCTCGAAGAAATACCTCCAGTTTATTTTCACGGCTCACTTTCACCTATTAAAATCATACGAGTTATTCAGATTTTCCTGAAAGATGGATGCTTTTTCTTTCTTTTAAAAAAATTCACTTCTCATCTATTTAGGAGAGGTGGTTAGTAAGGTTTTCTGGATTTCTGAAGCACACACATGCTCACAGACACACAGGCACACACAAATCGTTTATTGAGCTCCTGATTGTCAAGGTAACAAGACTCGACTGTCACCTCAGTGATCTACAGTACCCCTCAGTACCTTTTGTCCTGAACAAGGACAAAAGAGAAGAAGAGAGGATACATGTGTGTGTATATGTCTTTTTTACCACAAAAACAACATATATGTGCACGTGTGTGTGTGTCCCCATGATTTGTTGCTAAACTGTTCATCCTAAATAATAAAAGATGAGGGAGATTTTTTTCTCTTCTGACAATCTCTTACTTGTCTTTACCAATGCTATGTCTGCATGCAGACCTTGCCACTTCACATCCGGCAGCAACCCAACCTCGATATTGATCTCTCGTCTCAGAAACACAGGCTGACGGTGATGACGGAGCCATTACAATTCATCACATTTGCTTTGGTTTGGATGTTATTGTTGGGTCTTCAGTTTCTCCTCCTTTTTTGTGCCTCCAAAAAAGGCGCCATAAGTGAGATCAACTAATGTCGCGGTTTCTTGGTCACCGGAAGATTTGTGTGCAACATGTTATAAATAGCTAGATGCTCCTTTAATAAATAATCCTCTCTTTGAAAAGCCATAGTGACTCAGCCAGCCCACATAGCGTTTATTTGAAAATTACGGTTAGCCACTAAAAGCCCTCTTACTGTATAAGGTCACAAAAGACAGCAGCATCATTAGCTGTTGACAGAGGAAGGTATGGTTAAGCAGAAGAACCCAAAATACATCTTGTTTGATTTTAGAGAAACCAAAATCAAAATGCTCTGAGTGCTGTTAGAGAAGGAGCTTGCTTAAAAAGTGAGTAAAGATATTCTTCTGAAATGTACCTCGATTACACCCCAAACCGAAACATTTAGTCTATATTGTGTCATTTTAGCCTGACTGTTGAACTTAGGAAACTCGCAAAGGGACCATTTGAGAGTTCTTCTCAAGTTCTACCCCAAAGAAACCCTACTTTAGCATTTTTAAATGTCGCAAAAATTCTCACAGATATACTTCAAAGAATAATTCGGTATGAGTGAAAGACTTTTTTATTTTTTCTCACAAAAGCATTTGGGTATATTTTTAAATTTCTCTGAATTCAGCCAAGCATGGAAAATTTTTTTAAAGTCCTTGTTTAAAAGAGACCATCAAGTTGAAATGGTATAAAAATGGCAAATAATATTTTGCATGGTTATGAGTTTAGAAATTGTTATTATTATTACTTTGGGTATATATATTTTTATAATTCTTACTTTGCTTAACAACAGGTCGCAAATGATAATAATAAAACAGAAACTATAACTTTTATAAAGTAACATAAACCTGCCCTTTCTTGCTCCTTGGTAATAAATCTTATGGTAAATGAACTGAATCTTATAGCACTTTTCTACTCTACCAGACTAACTTATACAGCATGTGTCATTTACCCATTCACATTCATACAAGCACCATTTCTATGCAGCAATGCTTTCTTTCTAACATTCAAACACATTTGAACTCTGATGGATGCACTGGAGAGCAACTTGGGCCCAAGAATATTTGGCATGCAGACCACCAACTTTCTGGTTAGTAGATGACCTGCTCTACCTCCTTAGTCACAACCACCCCTGACTTATATATGTTGGAAAGTCTGTTTGTTTTCTTTAAATGGTGCCACATTTGTAAGGAAAATGCATTTGTGGTTTAGCAGCAGAGTTGTGTATGTGGGTTGTTCCCATTAAAAACTTTCCAGGTCTTCCCTGCTAGTGTCAAACAGCTTATTCCGCTAACAAACTGGTGCCTCAATAGCATGTGGAAGAACCATACACAACCAATACAGCCTGGCACTTCCTCCTCATGGTGGTCACCAGCTTGGTCACACAATGCTGTGGGATGGCATCTAGTTCTTCAACCAGCATTTGTGTTGATCCTAAAAGTGTGCAGTAGTGTTGAGGTCAGGATTGCAGGGAGACTGCTGAATCATCTCCACTCCCAAATTCTGGAGGTAGTCCCTAATAGACCCCACTTAGTTGGGGTGATCATTGTCATACTTTCATTGACTACATTTGGCCCACATACTCAACTTTGCTGCTCAATCCACAAATGTATTTTCCGTATAAATATGGCGCCATTTAAGGGGAAACAAACAGGCTTTCCAACGCTATAAGATTAATTGCCAGGAATTGTTGCTACAACAAAGAAATAATTAATCAAACATTAATACCTAACTTTTGGTTTATCGTGTTTATTATTTCTAAGAATTAAGGCGTTACAAAAATAATTCCCAACATCTATATAGATGTTGATAATGCTGGTACCTTAGGCAGTTTATATGGTAAATTTCTATAAGATTGTTTAAGATGTCAACAAGGAATAAGGGAGCAGATACACACATACACTACAATCCTTATAGTGAACTCAAATGGTATAGATATATTATTTCACACCATTTCCCTCTAATCTCACCAAAAGAGATACAATATGAGGGCAAATTAGTACTTTAAGAGGGTTTAGGAAAGTGGACAAGACTGCTTCTGTGGAGATTTTTCATATTCTCAGCCAAGAAAAATAAATAAATAAACACCTCCCCTCGTCCTACACACTATTTTAACTTTATATTGAATGTTAAGCTGCTTCATCTTTTTATCAGTGACAGTTTATCACTTCTCCATGGTGACTAACATGGTCCTTGTTGATATTTTTTATGTGTTTTGCTTTTATCATTTGCCGCATTTATTAAGTTATAGTGTTCTCAGTATTGTTGAATTTGTATTTGTACTGTATGTTCATCTCTCCTTCTGTTCATATGCATGCCCTCTATCATTTGTGTTTATTATGTATTTGTTAACAGATTTTTGGATATGCAACATCTACATCTATGTGACTGCTGCATGAGACAAGAATCCAATAGAGGCCTATATCTATCTAAGAGCATTTGTAAGCAAGTGATTCCAGCAATTAAAATTAGTTTAACTATATATCATAAAAATATATACATTAAAAAAACATCCAAGTCCTCTTTAACACAATGCAGATTTTCAAGCTCCTTTAGAAGAAGAGTCATAGAAAATTATTCAACTATGTGCTTATCTGGAAAACTGAACAAATCAAAGATGGATTGGAAGCACAATCGTGCAGTCACAAAAATAAAATGTTATGGCCGGGAAGTGTGAACACAAACTGGCAGAAAATCTTGTTCACTGTAGGAGATCAAAAGCAGAGACAGATCTCTCACAAACACACCAACCAGCCACTCTTTGGTCATTTACTGACATTGGTTGACCGATAACAGGAAGTAGAGACTGTATAACAGGACAGACTGCAGACCTAAAAATTGTCAGATGCCATGTAAAAAATAACAGATTTGAAATGATTAAGGCAGCACAGTCGCACGGTGGTTAATAATAATGGATTGGATTTATATAGCGCTTTTCAAGGCACCCAAAGTGCTTTACAATGCCACTATTCATTCACTCTCACATTCACACACTGGTAGAGGCAAGCTACAGTTGTAGCTACAGCTGCCCTGGGGCAGACTGACAGAAGCGAGGCTGCCATATCGCGCCATCGGCCCCTCTGGCCAACACCAGTAGGCGGTAGGGTAAAGTGTCTTGCCCAAGGACATAACGACCAGGACAGAGAGCACGAGGATCGAACCGGCGACCTTCCAGTTACAGATACGCTTCCCAACCCCCTGAGTCACGGTCGCCCTCGACAGTTGGCACTGTTGCCTCACAGCAAAAAGGTCCTAAGTTCAATTCCACCATCAGGCCCAGGTCTTTCTGTGTGGAGTTTGCACGTTCTCCGTGGGTTCTTCCTCCCACAGTCATGCAGATGGTGGGGATAGGTTAATTGGAAACACTAAATTGCCCATAGGTAGGAATGCAGTGCAATTGGTTTTCTCTTGTCTATTTGTTCACCCTGCGATAGACTGGCAACCTGTCCAGGGTGTACCCCGCCTCTTGCCCTAAGACAGCTGGGATAGGTTCCAGCTCCCCCTGAAAAGGATAAGCAGAAGTGAAAGGATGGATGGAAATTATTAAGTAAAGTAATAGTTCCTGTCTACTTTATTGTGTTATTTTCTTTTCTTTGTTTTTTGTGGGTTTTTTCTTACTTGGAAAGATTTATTCAGCAATGCATCAAATATTACCTCTTTACACTTTCCACACCTGAATTTTAAGCATTTAGAGAGCGAGGTGTCCGGGACGCAGTGTCATCATAGACGATAGCACAACCTTTCAAGAGATCAGTGAATGTGCACCCCGAGGTCAGGTACATGCTGCAGATGCTTACAGTCATTTTCATACCTTTTGTTCTTTGCTGATATAACTCAAAACTAAAAACACTCTGATACGGGGATTTAAAAAGAGCACCACTGCACCATCATTTAGCAGCTAATTGTTATTTTAATTGTCAGAAATGAACAACGCTCAGTTTTGTTTTCCTGCAGGGCCAGGGATTGCGTTCAATACCCTTCTCACGTTTAGTTCTCACAAATGAGCAAATTCGTTGGTTGTGCCAGTCATTTCATTTACAGGCGGGTGGACTGAAAGGATTGATCATTTGCTTAATCTATTCAAGCCCTTCAGTTGTGTGAATGCTTAACACATCGCATTTATCCCTGGAAGAAAGTTGAGGAGGAGATGAGGGGGAGAGATGTTGAAAGAGAGAAGATGCATAGAGGATATTTACTTTGATGTGCTTGCAAACAAGGCCTTAGCTCACCCTAAAAGAAGATATTTCAGGAAGAGTGATGTAATGGATGCGCATAAACCCCACAACACTAACAAAACTATGAACACACACAGACACTATTACAGGCAACAAATTCAGATAGTCATTCCTTAGAGTTACCTGATAAGGTGCATTACAAACATGTTTTTTAGAACAGTGCTCGAATCTTCCATCTATCTCTTTCCCCCACTCTCTCTCTCCTTCATCCTTCATCTCTCGCTCTATCTCCACTGTTTTTTCCCTCTCTTTTCATCTCTGTCACTGTCCTCCAGCTGGCTAGGTGAGATAACTCCTCCACACCGAGATACTCTCAGCTCATTGGCCCGGCAATGGAACACAGGGCACCAGTCAAACACTGCATCATTAGTCGTGTAGATCATGAGCTGAGCCAGAGCGCTTATCAGGTCTTACTGATCCTGCTCTGTCCTAACCCATCCCACAAATCCAACAAGTCTTCAGGAAAAAAAAGCATGCAGAGTTTCAGCTGCTTACCAGCTCCATTTTGTTTAACACCTAATTCCTCTTTGAATACGGAGTAATCAGACTTGTTTGACAGACAAATCAGTGCTCTCAGAATGGCTGACAAAGTAAAAAGATTATTTTGAGAGGCCTTTGCATATTTGCATTAGAGTCCCTTCATTCTGTTGGTTTAAGGCTGATAAAAAAGCTCTGGGCAGGATTTAATTTGTTTGAATGTGGTTAGTAATTACACTTCAGCCAGAGTTCTTCTTGTTGAATAACAATGTCGCCTTGCTTTTGTTCAGGGGGGAGCTAAATAAATTGCCCAATCTATTTCCAGCACTTAAAATCATCTTCCATCAGGCCAGATGATGAAAAATAACTTAAGCTGTGTGCAAGTGTCGATATGTGTGCATATAAATGTCTGTGTCGATGCCTGTAACGTTTAATGTGTGTTCAGAGGCATTTCTCTGTCCACCAGACTGCAAGGAGAGAAAAATTGCAAGGGAAATAAGTGTGTGAGAGTGTGAGAGCAAGAGTGGAATAGCGTGACACAAATTCACATTCATACCACAGTACAAACCCTGTTGATGTATTGTTGAGAAATGTGTATCTCAATTGGTTAGCGAGTGGTTTTTGGACATTGCTAGCTGCCTGTCACTAGCTGAAACTGCAAATCGGGTGCTACACCAGAATTCTCTTTAGGACTGATGCTGTCAACACACTGCAGTCATTGTGCCAACTTGACTGCAAGCACTCACGAACTATAAGCAGAATGCTAGCAAAATCTGAAAAGGGCAAAACAAAAAACTGTGGTTGCAAAGCAGTAATTATGCCTCAGTGCTGCAGTGAACATGTTTTAAAAGGCTTAACATTTACTCCATTTCCAGTTTCTGTTACACTTTTCACAGTTTCGCCACTGCTTGAAGAGTATTGGCAAGTGTTTGCGGATATGTCAGTGTGTTTTTTATGAACTACAGGAAAATTTAGCAGCCCAGAAACTTTACCAGCAGCACACATTGTTGTGTGCCTCAACTTTCAGTCTTTTACCCAAGCTAATCTGCCATTTTTTTTGAGGGGATAAGAGATCTGATCTAGATTATCATATTAAGATTTGGGACACATCATCAGTAGTGGACCTTGGATTCATTGGGTGTTTCGGCCATTATCTAGACACCCTCATCCAAAGAGGCCCTGCCAGGGTTGATCAGGCCCTGGAGTGTGTCACTGGTTTGTGTTAAATTGTTATTTCAAATCTTCTTTCTTCTCTTTAGTTTCCTACAGTTTATTTTCTCCTATCTATTTGCTGCAACAGAGAAATAATACCTCTTTAGCATTTACAGAGCCTAACTTCTTCAAAGGGATAGAAAAGGTGATATAGAGAAGTAAGACAAAACGTACAAGATAGGCGAGAGCAGAGAGGAGAGCCGGAAGGGGGGCGCCCGATCTGGCTTCCCACACCTCTCTGCCAGATCGGGCTGTATGCCCTACCTCCCCACTGCCTACCAGAAAAGGGAAGTGGGAAAGAACACTGAAAAAGCCATTACATGAATATTTTTGCCAGTCACTTGGGGAATACACATTTTTCTCTTGCACCAGGTGGTTGCTGACCAAATTCTATGCCTGTTTTATTGAGGCCTTATCCACTTTACTCTAGATTGTCATATGTCTAAAGTGGCAGTCCAGTTAATGTCACATGGTTAGCAGTTCTCTCCAGGTCTGAAAGTCTTTTTTCAGCCACATTCATTACCCTCCTCTTTAAAAAGAATGCATGTTTGCAGTTTGGCTTCACTTTCTCAGAAGCCTGAAGTTACATCTTGTCATTTATATTGTCTGTGGTTCAGCCTTATGCAACCACCATGTTTTCATGCCTGACTAAATATAAACCTAACCAAAGGTGCTAATTACATTATGGTTTTTCTTTGTCCTCTTCCAACAATGGTGTTACGTTAAGTCATCTAAAAGTGACTGAGTAATAAGAAGGGTTGGACGATACCTTCATTATCATCAAAGATTTGTGCCATTAAAGTTCTTTTATGTACAGTGTTCAAACTAATTAATTAATCAAAGCTAAAGTTATGAAGACAAATTTGACAGCACAAATTATTAAGTGTCACCTATCTTTTGTATCCATTAGCCACTGACGAGCTTCATATTTACCTTTACTTTCTCTTCTACCCACAAGCAAAGACAGATGAGCATACTCTGCAAACATTCACAAACTGTGACCAAAATGAGAAATCATGCCTCCACTCTGTACAGCAAATATTAATGAATGCATAGTATTTTATTCCATGTAGTTTACACTACATGGAATAAAATGTAGTGTAAACTTAATTACCCACCTCTGCCCTCCCCAACCAATTAATACTAGTTTTTAACAATTCCCAACCTGTTAACCTTATTTAATTAGTATTCTTATATTAACTGTCTGACAGTGATTAACCTTCAACAGGAATTTAAGAAGCTGCTGTAAATGAACAGCCTGAGAGCAATTTAGTCACAGAACTGTTGTTAGTTATTTGCCATTACTGTAAATGTTGCTGTACTTGAAGCAGAATTGACAATAATTACTAGAGGCTCCATTTTTTACTAATTTCCTGTCATCTTATAGTGTCATACTGAAACCATTGAGCTAACTGGCTTCAGACTCTTGCTTTTAAAAAACAAGTATGGAATAAGTGGGAGACGGAATATATATATATATACACACACATACATACATAGTCAGTGACAGTACAATTTAAGCTGTTACCAGCTGTTGGTTAGTGCTGAGGGATGACTGCACCCTGGTGGTCCCTCATAGGCTGTTAACTTCACTTTAATTTTAAGCCAACTAATTTTAAATAGTCCTGTGCTGCCATCCTGTGTTTAGTACAAAGAAAATAATTGTTTTAATGTGTCAGAACAGGCCTTTCTGGATGTTAAAAAAAAAGAGAGTGAGAGAGAGAGAGAAAATAAAAAATAAAAGAGTAGTTCTTACATATCATTTATCTATTCATCTATAGAATAATGTATGGTTCTGCCATTTTTTGCCTATGGGATCTCAGTATGTGCTCTTCTCTACTGGTATCATTGATTTAAACACTGTAGCACAAACCCAGATTTGTACCCACAAAAGGTGTACTGGTCTATTACCACTCATCAACGGGAAGTAGGGTGTCAGATTTTTCTGACAAGTCAGTTGGCTTCTAAGGCTGACCTTTGTCAGAGCGTGTCTTCTCTCCCACCCTCAGATATAACATTTCAAGCAAAAAGGTTAATTTTGAGGGCCTGGACAAATTAGAGAAGGTCAGAAATCGTCTTCCCCCTTCACAACATTACAAGGAAACAAACAGCTTATTAGAAAGATATGCTTGAAAGGCTGAATCAGTGTGTGACTTGAAGAGCATTGAAATATAATGAGCTCCAGAAGGCATTCACGTAGGATAGTGTGGATTATTTAGAGACTGTATGTAGGTTTCAGCAAGGTTTGAGTTGAGTCTCGATATAATCAGGTTGCAAGATATGATTAATTTTGTTGTAATTTTTTTTTTTCAATTCTGTGTGCACAATGGATTGGGCTAAATGAAGAACCTCAAGACTTCAGCCAGTAGATGGTGCTGTAGTTTCCTCAGAGACCACTTTAGAGACAGTGATCTTAATATAACGTTGATGTAATCCAGTAAAGCCCAAAGTCATCCAGTAATGTGATGTCACACATTAACACAGTGCTTACCAGAGGTCATTTTGCTTAAATCACCGCATCATTTCAAGGGTTGGGCTCAGACTGAAAGGGCTAAGTGCTTATGTGCTTATGTATCGTACTATATGTTGGTGCAGGGAATTTATAGCACAATGTAGCAAAAGTGAACATGACTGGCAACATGTTATCAGTAAATGAAGTACCACTCATGCCATACTGTGCAAAAGTTTTGAGCCATTTTTCCTTATAAAATAGAATTTTGCACTAACAAGGAAATTCCCAAAGACAGAAAATCTGTGGCACCAGATGCTATGAAGTGAGGAATACAAAGGTATAATTTTTAGTTTAAATAATCATCAATATGTGCAGAGGAGGTCAGGAGAGATGTACACACGCATCTATAAAACACAGTGGAGGCTCTGTCATGGCTTGGGACTGCGATTCAGCCAGTGATGTTTGGGATCTTTTGAAAATTTATGGAATTATGATGCAGAAAAACACTGTCAGATTTTGATCCACCATGCAGTACCATCTTGAAAGTGTGAAATGCTTTATTTTTGCAGCATGATAATGATGCAAAAAAAAAGACCACTGCAGTAAAAATATATCTGGATTCAAAAACAAACCATTGAACACGTTCACTCATAGATTGTCCTCCAAGACCACTGACTACTACAGGCAGCTAAGTTGCCTGGGAACGTTCGGGCTTTATTGAATACTTAAGGTGGTAATACCAAATATTGACTTCAACTGTGTTAAAATTGTACAAACAATTGTACAAACAATCTATTTTCATTTTTTTCATAAAATATATAGCAAGAAAGAGGGAGAGATGTGCAAAAAAAAGAAAAGAAATCGTAGATAGTATTTATTGGGGATAAAAGAATTAAAATTTATGAATGATGTCATTTCATATCCAGTCACTTGATTCCATTCCAGGTCATGTTGACTCATCATCTATGCTGATTGGAGATGAGCTGTTCTTTTTTGAGATGGGTTTCCTCAGCAGCTGCCATCGGCAGACTGTAACCGTACCTCTGGGAAGATTAGAGAGGAATGAGTAGCGGGCTTCATGATGTCAGGAAAGGACCATGAGCTCCTCACATCACAACTTTATTAGTGTACGATGTAATCAAGAGCTGTTTGAGCACCAAGTGAGTTAGGTGGAAAATAAAACCACCCACATACAGCTGCTAATGAGTAATAAATGATTAATGATTGCCCCATTAATCCTCTTAGTTTAAAGGATAGTAGAATATTGTTTTCAGCCTAGCACTACAAAAATTCAAGAAGAACCAGTTTATTGACATTAATGCATGCAGAATAAAGGTGCATATTTTTTTCATCATAGGTGTTTTTATTTTATTTTTTGTGTCCTATCATTCCAAAATTTTTATAACTTAGTTGGCCACACTTTTCCTAATGATAGACCTTTTTTTCTATGTCTGCTTTCTGGGGGTTTTTTTTCAGTGTGTAACTAGCAATTTGGTGCTCCAGGGTAGCTTGCTCAAAAGCACTTAATTCCACCTTTGCAATTTTAATAAATGGAACTATTTACAGTATTTAGTTAATATTTAGTTAATATATTTGCCATGGGTTCTAAATTGGAGTAATGCACAGTATCCAGGGGTCAGTTATTTTAAGGAACAAACACTTCAACTGTGCCAACCGTGACTTCACCTTCTGGATGGGGAACTTCACATACGGGAAGTTATCAGAACGTTGGAGAAGTTGCTGGATCTAGTGTACCCGAGAGATGGGCCATAACCTGGTCTGCCACACATGAAAACAAGAGTTGATACAATACTGGGATACTGCTACATTAAAAGCCCCAATCAAAGCAGCGATGACCTTCTCGGGAGTGAGGAAAACTCTACCTGTTGACTGTTCAATGCTCAGCTGGAAAATCTACTCAGCAATGGTTTTTAACGTTTAACTTCCCAAATCACAGAAAGGGAGTAACCAACTGTTTGCTCCTCCTGTAACATGTCAGTATAGTATGGGGAAAACTGTGTGCCATAACTGCCTGTTGAGTCTGATTAGTTTTAGATGCTTGTAATCGTTTCTGCAATAAGTCAGATTGGGAAGAAAGGGCTCCCTTTGATTGTTGTCATTATATTTTTGGGCAAAATTTCTAGGCCCAGCCAAGATGTGGGGGGATGGAAGGCTCAGTGGTGTCATTGCGTCGTTTTTGCACATGATGTGGTTCTGTTGACCTCATCAGATGGCCTCCAGCTTGCATTGGAACACTTTGCATTTGAGTGTGAAGCAGATGGAATGGGAATTAGCACCTCCAAGTCTGATTGCATGGTTCTCATGTGGAAAAAGGTGGAGTGTCTGTGACGAGTTTCAGTATTTCAGGATCTTATGTATGTTTGAGGGGAGGTTTGACAGATGGATTGGTGTGGCATCTTCGGTAATGTGGATATGAAGCTTGATTTACAGTTTGATCTATGTTCTGATGCTCACCTATGATCACAAGCTCTGGATAGTTGAAAGAATGAGATTATGGATACAAACAGAAACAAGCTTCCTCTGAAGCATGTCTGGGTTGTCTGTTGTAGATAGGATAAGACGCTTGGGGATTTTGGAGGGACACAGAGTAGAGCCACTATGAATCCACATCCAAAGTAGCCAGTTGGACGTGGTTCAGGCGTCTGACCAGAATGGCTTCTGGGCATCTCCTAGATGAAGTGTTTTTTGTATGCCTTAGAAGGAGGAGGAGGTAAGGAGGCCCCAGGGTAGACCCAAAACATTCCAGAGAGATTAGATCTCCTGGCTGGCCAGTTGTGTGTTTATTTCAGTTATTTCATATTGGGGTCAAAATCATGCAGTTTGGGTTTATTATGTAAGTACAACACATAAAATGTTTACTTGAAATTTCTGTGACACCAGAGTCACATGATGGTATATCGACTTTGATGCAATAATGTTGATAAAAGATGTAAATTGTATTAAAGAAAAGCAGAGTTTCCTTTTTTTATATATCATTAACTAAATTAATCATATTAATTACATAAGTAATAATGCTTTGGGAAATAAGATTTCTATTATAATTATTACTATCATTGTTGTTGTTGTTGTTGTTTATGATGGACCAAGTTGAATTAGCAGGAGTCACAGGAATTATTAGAAAAAAGGGTTTTCATTTATTTAACCCAAAAAATTATTTTACAAAAGTAATAAATGATGAGCTAATAAAAGAGGTCAAAGGAACAAAATTAAACTCAGGCAAAGAACTCCAAACTCAACAAACCAAAGGAAATGACACACAGGGGCAGTAGCTGGGTCAGACCACTATGACACAACAGGGGTAACTAAACAAAACACAATCAAAACCACAAAAACTATGCAGCACAGTCTAGCTTTTTAATAAACTAAACACCAAAGAAGAAAATCAAAACCCACTAAACCCTAAACTCAAATATTTAGTTAAGTACAAAAGCTTTTTTAATTAAAGAAAATACACATTATCCCCCTTCAGCAGGAAGTGGTGGTGCAGTCCAATCATCCCTCTTTCTATTTAACTGCTTTAAACCCTAGCTACCACTTTTTGTCTGGCAACTCCTGGGGATCATGAAAGGTGAGAAACAGGTAAAAGAAACAAATATTAGTCACAAACCAAACAAAGTAATGAACTGGTATGAATACATGAGTAAACTAAATATGCATGCTTAAAAAATATAACAAATATATCCAAACCAATCAATAAACTACTGCAAATTAAAGTGTGTTGTTTTAAATGAAGAAATAAAGAATACATAAGAGTTACTTAGACTTTTAGAGTGTGGCCATGGGTTTGGCCATCACATTGTTGTTGGTGCTTCCCACAGTAAATTATTATATAAAGCAGGGGTCTCGAACTCCAGACCTTGAGGGCCGGTGTCCTGCAGGTTTTAGATGTGTCCTTGATCCAACACTGACTTAATTGGATAAATTACCTCCTCAACATGTTTTGAAGCTCTCCAGAGGCCTGGTAATGAACTGATCATTTGATTCAGTTATGTTGACCCAGGGTGAGATCTAAAACCTGCAGGACACCGGCCCTGGAGACCCCTGATATAAAGAATCTTCTCATGTTACATTCTTGTCTCTATATAAAAAATGAAGAAATTAGAAATAAAGAAATAGTAAATAGAAAATAAGAAGTTTTGTGCTATGCAAGTTCTTTTAAATTCTATATTTTATTCTATATCTTCTTTTATTGATCACTTGTGAATGTGTGTGTGAATGGGTGGATGACCGAATGTAGTGTAAAGCGCTTTGGGGTCCTTAGGGACTAAGGGCGACTAAGGGCGACCGTGGCTCAGGGGGGTTGGGAAGCGTATCTGTAACTGGAAGGTCACCGGTTCGATCCCCGGGCTCTCTGTCCTGGTCGTTGTGTCCTTGGGCAAGACACTTTACCCTACCGCCTACTGGTGTTGGCCAGAGGGGCCGATGGCGCGATATGGCAGCCTCGCTTCTGTCAGTCTGCCCCAGGGCAGCTGTGGCTACAACCGTAGCTGCCTCCACCAGTGTGTGAATGTGAGAGTGAATGAATAGTGGCATTGTAAAGCGCTTTGGGTGCCTTGAAAAGCGCTATATAAATCCAATCCATTATTATTATTAAGTAAAGCACTATACATATACAGGCCATTTACCATTTATTTCAAGCATTCAATTAAAACAAAGTGATTAGCATGATCCAAAAGAATAGTCACTAAAAAGCATATTTCACCATGGCTACACTGAGTTTTGTGGACATTTTTTCTAGTTTCACATGAATTTATATTAAATATTTGAATATATAGAGAGGATGTGATATAAACAGGCTATTGTCAAGAGTAGCGACCTCTATTTTGACAAATGCAAATATACATTTCTATTGTTTTGTTTTAGTTTGTTTGTTTTTAATTAAGTGCTGCTGATATACTGTCACTATAAGTTATTAAAAGTGTATACATTAGTGTACATTACATTAGTACATTAGTGTATACAGTTCCATGGTACAGTTTCACATCTTTCTAAAACAGGAAATACTAGGTGTTACTGTTATAAGTACTGGGTGTTTTAATAACTGTATGCAATCTCTTTCCTGTTACCTTACTTCCTGTTTTGGTGGTTTTGGTGGTTTTTGGGGAGAAGTATATCAAAGTTATATGTAACTGCTAATGCTAATATGTACTTTCCTCACACTATTACACAGACACTGAGAGAACATGCACAAGATGTATGACAGTTTATTTATTCACCACTGCAGATGCTTAGACCATGAACAGCAACGACACCCTGTGATACTTTGTGGAATGTGGCATTAGTCCATGGCATGTCTCAGTAAAAATAAAGCGCTATTACTTAGTGAACTTTGATATAATGCTATACTTATTATTTACTATAGTGACAAATGAAAAAAACAAATAAGTACAGTGATAAAATATATCATTTTTCAGTGAAATACACTATACACATCCATTAAATGTCGTCGTGTTTAGTAATAGAAGCAGCTCGACTCCCCTTTTTAGCATTTCGTGCATTGTGTGTCCAGCTTACTCAGCAAAACAGGGTTTAAGGCAATCTATAACAAACTCTTTGTATTAGATGAATAATTAATCATTTTATGTTTAGATGATCTACACAAAACAGCTGTTTCTTGTTAGTGTTTGCTTTCCTTTTAGTCTTTTCCCCTTGAGAACATTAATATTGATGACATGAAGGGAGGCTGACCAAGCTCTCAGTCATTCTCTCACCACCACCACCACCTCTCTCTCTCTTCCCCTCCCTCTCTCTTATACCCACACCCTGGATGCAGGCAGGCGTGCACACACCGGCAGAATCACTCAGCTTCCGTGCCCCTCTCTTCTCTCCATCTCTCTATCGCTGTCCCTCCCTACTCTCTCCACCGGTGGATTTTAGCCCACTGCTTCGTGGAACGTCGGTAAGAATGATTCATCTCTTAGTATGCTCTTCATTTCTGTGTTTCTCTTTGGTTCTGATTTTTTACCAGGACTCAGACAAAGGATTGGGTGTGGCTAGATGGGCAATGGCAGCAGAAAAAATGTGGAAAAAGGGATGTTGAGGACACTGATGGTCATAGTGATAAAGATACAATATTACAAATTGTTTGGATAATTGGATTTAACAATGAATCGGAAAGGGTGAGAATATCACTGCTAATATTAATATTAATGCTAAGCTTAGTGTATATACATGTCGCGATAAAGAAATGACTCAGTGCGCCATAAAAATTCTGGATGTGTGCCAAGCATATCTATTTCTTTGTCAAAGTGATTTTCCTAGGCCCCATTCAAATTCACACTAGTGAGGAGATTGCTGTTGCTTGGTTTGTAAATGACTTGCTGCAGGCTTGTGGGCTTGTCATATTTGCACAGAAGACTCTGACAAAGCAGCAGTTCAGACAGGCATGACTGGGCTAGACTGTGAAAGGCAGATTAGTCAGACCTGAGGCTAGCCTAGGAATAAAACTGCAGTGGAGCCTGTGGAGCATTGCCTATATCCACAAGGCTGCAGGGGTGGATGCAGTAGGGTGAGAGAGAGAGAAAGAGAGAGAGATGATGCAGAGGGAGAGAACAAAGACTTTAGCCTTAGAGAAGTAAAATCAGGGACAAAGGAAAGAAAATACAGCTGGGTGAACGCAAGCACATGTTGACTACATCTACGTTTTGGAGAAGCCAATGTGAAGCCGTGTGGGAGGCAGCCACCACCCATGTTCATCCATGTGGATGTAGTCTGAGCAGCACATGTAGTAGCCACTCCCTTTATGTACAGTCATTCCAGAGTTTATTCTAAAGGCTAGACAAAGCTTTCACAGATTTAATGGCTCCTACGATGAACTTTCAGATTGCTACAATGATTTTGATCACATTATGCTGCATTATCAATTTAAGGCTCGACAGGAAAGGTCAAATGTGTGTGCTCAGGTATCTTTCTCACCTTTGCCAGCCAAAATGTCTGACAAGCCTGACATGACTGAGATCGCTCGTTTCGACAAGACGAAGCTGAAGAAGACGGAGACAAAAGAGAAAAACCCTCTGCCCACCAAAGAGAGTGAGTGCTCGTTGTGCGCCGTGTGTTTCTGATCACTGTTGAAGCCACAAAGGCTTCGTCGTCTGCAATCATTTGTTACTGTCAGTAGCTCCTCATCATCACTTCCTGTGCTATCGAGAGACCGCATTGTCAGCCGGCGGGAGCTCTGAAGCAAACAGCTGCAATGTCATCACACATTTTATACACAGCAAAATCAAAAAGCAACATCCCGTTCACGTTTACTGAACAAGAGCCTACCAACGGTTGTGTTTCTCTCTTCTTTTCTAGCCATTGAGCAAGAGAGGAAAGGCGATGCCACACCTTGACTCAAGCACACGAAGAAAAGAAGCTGAGATGCGGCAACAAAAAGCACTTTCTTTTGATTATTACAGTATTTGAATCTCTTTCATTGTCTTCAGAAATGGGTGCTCTTAAGCTCCCCAGGGTGCTGTTAAGGGTATATGGCATCCTCACAAGGGAGCCTCTGTAACCAATATTAAAACTCCAGCCTGGGTGCCTGTCTTGTGCTGTTAGCGTATAGCTAACATGTCTCCAATGTTGCCAAACTGGGAAGTGGTGTAGTGATGTAGCACAGAGAGACAGGCAGGCATCCAGGCTATAGGGCTGGTGGGGAGCTGGTTATGGACATGGGAGTAATTGAAGTTAAATCATGTGGGATGTTTTCTTAATCAACTTTTTACTTTTATTTATGAAATAAAAATGAAGACATGGAACCAGTCAGTCCTGTGTATCTTGATGTCTCGTTTTTACAGATGTGCAAATCAAGACAATCACAAACACAGACACACACTGTATTTATGAGGCAAAGAAATAAAGCAAATGACTCACACATTAAAATATAGAAAAAAATGTAATATAATGCTGGTGTATGTTTTACCTATTAATGTATGTTAGAGTGCTAATGTTAATGTGATTACAATAAACCAGCATAAGGTTTGGGATCAGAAAATATAGTGCTAGTGGCTAATCAGCCCACCATTAACCAGATATGGTCCATGCTTGATTTTTTGTGCTTTGTGCGCCTAACACAACCCTTATCGTGGCTTATAGTGCACTGGAAAGCACCATAGGCAGATGTTGTTTTCTATGTTCCGAAATATTTCAGCAAAGCTTCTGAGGAAATATTTTAATCAAGCAGTAGAAGCAGGTCTTAAAAATTAAAACACGGAGCTAACTGAGGTGTAACAATGCTGGATTATAACAGCAAAGAGTCCAAAATAAGGCTGGTCTATAGAACAAAAGGCCTGTTTCATAATGGGACAATGGTAGTCAAATATTAAGGACATACATTTTCACCTGTTAGTTACTGAGCAATAACAATTATCTTACACCGAAGAACTAGCTAATAGAATTTTTTCATTATGTTAAAACGATCGTTATTTAGGAACATAATCCAAACACAAAGACCACACATGTTCTCTGGGCTGTTATAACTGACTAGTAAGCTAAAGGTAGGCTGCCAACCATAATGCCTTTGATTCACATACAATATAAACCAAGCTCACCTTACTTAAAGGTTCATTTTTGTTTTTGTTTCATATGTTCAAAATTTATATTCCACGGATGAAAAAAAAAAAATATATATATATATATATACACATACATTTACCCGCTAGTTTTGTGTGACATTTAATGAGCTTGAGACTCCCCCTGGTGGTGTGGAGGCCTCAAGCAGCTGTGTTATCTTTTTATGCCCTTATGCTGACTCTTGTAATGTTAAACATGAACTACTAAATTAAATAATAAATTAATCACACACAAACACAAAGCAATATTGAAAATAGAAATATAGTAATTGAGTAACTGTTCAGAATAATTCCGAATTGGAAATTATTCCAATTTGTTTATCACAGTGGCTAACATTTCAGGCTACCCTGTCTTATTTGCTATTACTTGACTGATAGACAAAATAATCTGTCTTCAATAACAAACAATTATAATAATCATAACAATAATTCATTTAGCCTTTTTTTAAGAAAACAAGCGCTAACTATTCAGGGGTCCAGGCTCATGTAATAAATAGAACAGCGTTAGGTTTTATGGTGTTACTAAACCAATACAATCTGTCAATCTTGGCTCTAGAATAGAATATAATTAATTGTTAGTTTGGTAGAGAAGTATCAAACATGTAAAATAAAAAAATACAAACTGCACTACATTTGAAGAAATAGTCACTAACAAACTAAAAAATAATTTTTTTGACCACGTGAAGATAAAAATGTATGTCCACATGGTCTAAAAAAAAATCAGAAAGCTGATGTTCACGCTTAGATTTGTGACAGTGTACAGAAGGATGATCTAATCAAGCGCTGCGGTTTCAGTGTGAAAACTACCACTAACTAAATAAATGCAAAATGAAGAGAATTGAGAGTGTAAGATTTTTACAGGAGACAGAAAAAAACCTACAAACATTTCTAAGCAATGTTAAACACGGCTGATAATCAACGTCAGAATTCCCTGCTATGGTGAGATCTGCAGCTTCCATTTCAACTTTGTCGAATTGCAGTTATGCTCTTGGACTGCTGTATGGGACATGCCTCACTTAGAAAACCCTGCTATGAAGTTTTGTTGCCCTTCCACTTAATGATACACGCAGGAGTGTGACGCATTAATATAGCGGTACAGCCATACTCCTGTGTCCAAAGATCATCCCTAACCTGACCACCATCCACAAGTTAGGACTTCCAAACCATGATTGTATAAAAGACACCAGCCTTTTCACATATTTATAGACTCTTAAACGCCTGACGTCTGCTGCTGAGCTCGGTGAATCAACTAAAATTGGAGAAAAAGTCAGTCAACAAAGCTGACGGTTTTGTTAATTTATCCACAGTGGTAGTGTATGTATTGTTTTAACTGACAGCATTTTGTCCTGTTGAAATGATTGTGTCATTTTAAATATTAAAGTTAAATGGAGCAGTTGACAGAAATAGCTCTATGGGGGTGGGGACCGTTACAATAGCACGTAATGATTTGTATTGTTAAATTTGATTGCATCACCTGCGTTGGAAGAAAAAAAACGTGAAACTGAGTATGGTGTGAAAAATAATTTCATTCCCCATATTCCTGTAAAAGGCACTGGTTACAGCTATGTTTTGACTTCTAAATTGATGTTCAGAATTATTCAGTAAACATTACGGTGACACCAAAAATGACCAGTAAACCCACCCTAAACTCAATATCAGTGATTTATAAACCCAAATCTCCGCCTGCGGGTGTTGCTCCTGTCACCCTGCCTCCGCCTGTCAAACTTCTCACCTCCCGAGTCTTGATAGACCCACTTCTCGTACTTCACACTGCAAGCCATTCACCAACTCTCACTGGTCTCCTGTGTCCGAAATTTATTTTAGCTCAGTTTTACTAATGCATATTCACTTCACCACTGTCAATTACTTAAAAGGGTACGTGTGTGCAACACGTTCTCACTCCCAAAGTGTGTAAGGTGGTGGGTAAAAAAAAATAAAAGAAATTTTCTATGTGCTCCTTGCAATATTCGTTTAAAATGTCACCCAATAAGCCCGGTGTTTTGTCCTGATCTGTAGTCCTGAGTTTCGATACTTATGTCGTCATGTAGACACGCCCAGATTGATTGTTTCTATCAGTAAATCCATTAATATCGTTAAAGGTTCTCTATTGGCTTAAGCTGTTCTCTACTATTCTCAACTTTTTGAGAGTAAGTCAGACCGGGGGTGGGGTGGGGAGGGGAGCTGTAGGTTTCAGTCACGACCTTAGCTGATATCTAATTAGTGGGGATTATCTACACCTCTCCGCTTTTTGTGCAGGCTGAGTGAATTATTGTTTTAAGGGATTTTGAGTGGCTTAAAGGGGATCTGACAAGTCCGCTGTCCAAGTCGCAAGTAAAAGTATGAAAAGACAGAAACTGGTGGTGATGATTCCTTGATGAGGGACATGATTATGTGGGCTAAAGCGAGAAAGCGAATCAGCGGGATTAAACGTGATCAGCCTGAAAGGATCATCCAATGCTTAAACCTGCATATAACTTACAGTTTTTTAATATTTTATCAAAAGTCAAACTAAACATATTATGAAATAAAATGACCTTGCAATGCTACATTTTAATTGTCATAGCCCTTACGTGTCTTATGTGTCTTTACTCGTGTAAATCCCAGACTGTTTTCGCACCAAGTTGTTTCCCAGGGAAACATCTATTATCCTATTATCACAACGGTGCCAATTTCGCCGATGTGTGAGGCGGTATTTACATGACTATATACTGTCACTCCTGAAAAGCTGTAAGGCTTTGTAGTACCCAGTGTCCCCATGGGATACTGGTGCCATGTTTCAAGTGATTCTATTTATATTATCTTTTAGCTAAGCTATCTTCGATTTGTGTGCACATAAAGATGAACAATAATCACCACAATGAACCCATACAGAGATTACTTTTTGTGTGAATAATGATCTTCTATTAGTCTAAAATAATACTTTTATTCTTAAATGTCTCCAAATCCGGGGGATTATTAGAAGATGGTTTTAATTATTCTATACGTAGTGCTCATATGGATTCACATATACTGACACACATACATATACTTTAAATCCATGCATATACTTTGTTTTTATAATTAGCATCAGAGCCTGCGAACAACAGGTGAATTCGTCTGCGTTGCTTCTTTGAAGTGCACTTATGCACCGACAGTTCCTATTTGTCCATGGGAAGCCCCAGCCAATGTCGTTGACGCATTTCACAGTAAAATGTTACTTGCTGGACAAATCTGTCTGTCAAAGGGGGCACGACCATATAAATATCATGAGCGCCGAGTAGGGCGACAAACTTCAGTCGCCTCCTTCTTTTCTTGGCGCTCACATCTGGAATACGTCACACTAGCCTCTGCTTGGAATACACACGCTATGCAACCACTGAATTTCTCTGCAGTCTTGGTTCTGTTCCTGTGTTGTCTTTTTCAGCTGTCATCTGCTTGGTATGTCCTTTTTTTCTCTCGTAAAGAAAGTTGTAAATGCTATAGTTTCTATGGGTTTGCAATTGGTAAAATAACTTACAGGTTTAACATAGCTATCTTTTTTCCCCTCAACAGGACCATGAATAATTTCTTGATGACTGGACCTAAGGTAATACCATTTAAGATTTTAAGAATGAGTGTTGCGTAAAAGCTGTTCCTTCCAGCCAAATTCTATGTAATTAGCACTAACATTAATATTCATAACTTCCTTTCCTTTCTCATCCAAGGCCTATCTGACCTATGCCAGCAGCGTACGAGTGGGCGCACAGAGTGGGATACAAGAGTGTAAACGCCAATTCGCTTTGGAGAAGTGGAACTGTCCAGAGAACACGCTTTCTTTGTCCCCACACAACGGCATGCGGAGTGGTAAGAACTCTTTTTGAATCAAATCTATGGCAACTAAAATTAGTGAGGTCGTGCGCTTTTTTGACAGCAATCTTGAAGCGCCTGTGCGTAAAGTGCTTTTCACGCACAAAACTAGAACTCATCAGTTACGCATTATTCGTGCCAAACTGGATATCCAAGTAAAAAAATCCGGATTTCTTTGTTTGTTATTTATTTTAGCCACAAGGGAAACTTCTTTCGTCCATGCCATCAGCGCTGCCGGAGTGATGTACACGCTCACCAAGAACTGTACGGCTGGGGACTTTGACAACTGCGGCTGCGATGACTCCAAAATTGGACAGCCGGGTAAACATGTATTCCATGAGCATTCTATCCGCGGTTACAGTAAGCGATTTCTAAATTGGCTTGTATTCCTACAGCGAAATAACGTCATGTGCTATTTTGTCTCAGGCGGTGTAGGGTGGATTTGGGGAGGATGCAGTGACAATGTTGCTTTTGGGGAGAAGATCTCCAAACAGTTTGTGGACGCGCTGGAAGATGGGCATGACTCGCGCGCAGCGGTCAACTTGCATAACAACAAGGCAGGCAGACTGGTAAGATTTGATCTTAATATTATTGACGGTTTTTTTTATGTCAATAGTGTTCTGACACAGCGTAATAAATGAAAAACGAGATCGTTGTTTTTGTTTGGCTTTCTGTTTATTTTTGGTAAAACGTTTGTGCTCTCGACAGGCAATCAAAGCAACCATGAGGAAAGCCTGCAAATGTCACGGAGTATCTGGAAGCTGCACCATCCAAACCTGCTGGATGCAGATGGCCGATTTCAGAGAAGTGGGCAACTACTTGAAGATGAAGTACAAACATGCAAAGGAACTGGAAATGGACAAGAAAGCGGCGAGAGCAGTGAACAGCGCGGACAACCGAGACGCAGTCGCGCACACTTTTTTGAGCGTCGCTACAACGGAACTCATTTACCTGGAGAGTTCTCCAAATTACTGCGTCAAGAACCAGACCCTCGGACTCCACGGTACAGAGGGACGGGAGTGCTTTAAGGAGGACAAGAACATGTCCGAGTGGGAGAAAAATAGCTGCCGCAGATTGTGCAATGAATGCGGCCTAAAAGTGGTGAAGAAGCGCACAGAGGTTTTCACCAGCTGCAACTGCAAATTTCACTGGTGTTGCACAGTCAAGTGTGAAAAATGCAAGCGAGTTGTAGCCAAATACTTTTGCGCGCACAAAAGTGGGAGGAAAAAGAACAAAAAAGGCAGGAACAGTGCGCATCAACGATGACTGGGATCTCTTGCAAAATTTGAACTCTTCACATTATTCGATAAATATGACTTTCATCATATTAACCAGTTTTATATTTACGACCTACATGAGAAATTATTCTGCATCACATGAATGTTATTTACATTTTTTAGCTAAAGTCCTTTAAAGCACCTTTCCCCCCTTTAGTTTTGAATAGAGTGTGTATAGGTCAAATTTTGTCTTGTGGACCAAAATCTCCAAGCATTGGAGCAACAGTAGCAGTGTTGGGAACTTGGGAGTTCCGAGGATGTTTGTTCGCTGTTTATCACGTGTGACTACTGAAATTGGTTTAATATTTAAAAGTCTACCTAATAATTATTTAAAATAATAAATATTTTTATACAATACACGTAACTGCCTCCCAGTTTGTCGGTGGTAAAATTCTGAGTCTTTTAGTCTTATATGCGGGTGCCTTGGTGTCATACAGTCTTTGGGAAGTAAATAAATTACTTCCTAATGCCAACCTTTGAAGTGCGAATAGGCGTCTCCTGAACCAGTCACCCAATCAGCTTTCTCGGGTCTCTAAGACAAAGAAGAAGACTTATTTGGTCCTCAGTCAAGTAAAGGACAAAGCTGCAGCACACGGGGTCAAAATACCTACATCTCTATAAGCAGGATAACGACAACGGGATAGGTGAAGATGGCGCAATCAATTTTTTGGCTGCTGTTTGTTTCGTGTAGAATCAATCCTGGATACGCTTGGTAAGACATGTATACACTAGTTGCATGCATGCTTTAAAATAAGTGAACAGAAGACAGAATTATATGACTTTTATTATTATTATTATCATTATTATTATTGTTCTCAGGGTCGCAAGCAATTTTCTGATGACGGGGTCAAAGGTATATATACATATATATTTGATTGCTTTTATTGTGGCAACATTTTTTTTTCCACATTTCAAATGTAATAAAAACAAAATAAAGGACAGACTGTCACTGCCTCTTCTGCAGGACTATCTCACCTACGCAAAGAGCGTGCAGGTGGGCACACAGATTGGCGTCCAGGAGTGCAAACGCCAGTTTGCCTGGGATAGATGGAACTGCCCCGACAGCGCAACCCAGCTTAAAGGACTGAAACGAGGTAGTTATTGTTTTTCTATTGAGCCTCAAGTTTTATTCGGCATTTCCAACCAAATGATTGGTTTTCCCAGATTTTCTTGCCAAAAATTAATTTCCAGTGTTTCTATGCTTTTTATGTGTTAATTAAAGCAATTAAATCAATTAAAATATCTTTACAGAACTATTGTTAGACTTGTTGCAATCTCTGCTACGCGCCTGGCCAGACCTGTCTTTAAAATACTCTTTTACCCGTGCTTGAATATGCACACGCACACCCATGGATGTGGATCTATTTTTCATGTTTTTGATGCTGATTTAGTTGGTGACCTTTGGACATGTTGACCTTTATACCACTTTATTTTTCTTTGTACCTTTGTAGTGTGGCCTTGATTATCACAGAGTTATAATAAAAACAATGCAACATTCTACACGTTATTAGTCAATGCTGGTTATGTATTCTCCTATAAGAGGCTGTGGCAGTAGACCTTGTATGTTTCCTCTCATTCAGCCACCAGAGAAACGGCTTTCGTTCATGCTATCAGTTCAGCAGGGGTCATGTACACTCTGACCAGGAACTGCAGTCTTGGTGAACTCGAAAACTGTGGCTGCGATGGTTCAAAGAACGGAAAGCTTGGTGAGTCAACGTACAGCGCCATTTGTCAACATGCAAGTTCTTAATTAATGATCTTTAAGTATTCAAAACTGTGTCGTGCAGGCGGTCGCGGATGGTTGTGGGGTGGCTGCAGTGCTAACGTGGAGTTTGGAGAGAGGATTTCCAAAGAGTACGTGGATGCGGAAGAGACGGGTCAGGACTCTAGGGCTGCTGTCAACCTCCACAACAACGCGGCTGGCCGATTGGTGAGTTGTTTTCAAACGACACGCACTTCTTTACTAACCCTTCATCACTCAGCGCTAAGGCATCAGCAGCCGTTAACAGAACCTTGTTTCCAACAGGCCGTGAAAGACACAATGACGCGTATCTGCAGATGCCACGGAATGTCTGAGAGTTGCAGTGTCAAAACCTGCTGGACACAGCTGTCCGATTTCAGAGCCGTGGGCAATTACTTGAGGATCAAGTACAGTCACGCTGAAAAGCTGGACATCGACCAAAAGCGCATGAACGCCGGTAACAGCGCGGATATCCAAGGTGCCATCATGGACGCGCTCGGCAGCATCGCACAGTCAGAGCTCATCTACCTACAGGACTCTCCAGACTACTGCAGGAAGAACGCCAGCTTGGGGGCGCACGGCACGGAGGGCAGGGAGTGTCTGCTGCACGGACAGGGCTTGACGCAAGGGGAAAGAAGGAGCTGCCGCAGGCTGTGTCACGAATGCGGCCTGAGAGTGGAAGAAAAGCGCACGGAGGTGATGAGTAGCTGTAACTGCAAATTCCACTGGTGCTGTAAGGTGCACTGCGAGGACTGCGCCCACGTTACAGTCAAACACGTGTGCGGCAGGAAGGACGGTGGGGATGGAAAACGAAGAGATCGTGGACCCAAATGAAAACGACTGCGTTTATGGAATTGTCTGTTTGCACTTTCCCCCCTCTTTCGTCTATAATATCCTGGTGTCTATTTATTAAGAATGCTGTAATTAAAATAAAAATGTAAAAAAAATAACTTCTAAATATTTGTATCTACAATTTCAGTTTTTCTCTAGAAGAGGGCCACCAGAGTTTCTGACACGGCGCACGCACATAATAAGAATCAACTGCATGCATTTTAAAAGGGGGATTACAGGGATAACATCGTGCAGCTTACGCCACACCGAGGTGTCGATCCAGCGTTTATCCGCCACCACTTTGATGTCAATGTGGATTGATTTTTATTCAAAGAGCAAAGAGCCTTTGAAAGACAAATTAGGGAAGCGCTTCCACCATTCAAGTTACAGTGTTTGGTTGGTAATCGGCGACACCATTGCCCACGCTAGTCTTTGTCACATTCCAAATGGAATGCAAATGTGTCTCAACACAATAAAGCTAAAGCCTGGTGTTTATTCGCTGTTACATGAATCTTGTATATGCAATCAGACACTTATATAAAAGCATGACTCACTTTTTTCCCCTGAAAAGCAAGATGATTTCTAATCTTATCATTTGCAAGTAATTAGGTATTAGTATTAGATCTATCTCTGCTGGCATGTCGGTTTTTCTCTCCTGTACCCCCTGTATCTCCAAAACCTTGCCTCTCAGCTGGATGTGTCATAAATCTGCCACAGATTCCACTAAATGACTGATGGCATGGATATTACCTTCTTCAGGGGGCCCATGGCTGGAGGGGAAGGCGTAGGGGGAGGGAATGTTAACAGTTATGGGTCTGGTGACAGGTCTGTTTCACTATCTTTACAGACCAGTTACTGTTGCACCAATAAAAAAAACAGAGATAAGTGAGAAATTCTGACATGAATTATCAGACTATCTGGTGTCTCTACATCATAAAGCCCCGAGACCTGGGGCAAAACAGCGAATGCATTCCACTTTTTCAGTTTTCACCCATGTTTGCAATGTGAAATTAGGCATGTCATATTAAATCTAAGCACAAACACTGTGGCAAATAGTTACACAATTCTACAAATAAACAGACTACTGTTAGCTTATGTACTGTTTGGGGACAAAATTGGGTTTTAACACAACCAAGGATCAAAGAAGCATAACATCAAGTTAAATTCCTGGCTGCAGAAGCAAACAAATAACACTCTCACCGACCTGAAACGCTCCCTCCCACACTTCCCATTTGTCTGTTTCCCCTCTAGGGATGTCCCGTATTTCCCATGCTGTCCTGCTGTGCGTTAATGAAGGTTTTGCCCCACTGGAGGCCCTCACGCTTTATCTCTACTCTCCAGTGAATACATTACTGGTGCCATATTGTTCCCATATGATGCTCAGCTGTGCTTGGATTCACTCTACAAGTGAGATGCCCCTGAGCAGACCCTGCATTCGACATTTTTTTCACCCACTAAACTGCATTTATTTATCTTTCAGGAGTTTTATGATTTTAGCATTTCAAACATTTTAGACTCAGTAAAGGAATATTTTTTTTAAGGAAGAACTTACATTGACCCATCACTTTTTATTATTTATACCACATTTGGTGGCAGTTACATGTCACAGGGGTATGTTTCCAATTCAGGATAAAAGAAGAAAACAGAGGTAGGGGGTTCTGCCACAAGGACCCCCCAGGGGAACTTGTGTATTCTCCCAGAGTGGCTCAGGGGGGTCAGAGCGTGATTGATCACCCCTTGTCATTGCTGCCCTCCTCTATCACCAGGGTGTGAGATACCAAGAGGTCTCACACAAGCTGCAGGTGGGAAAAAAGACCGAACACAACCAACAATAAGACTAAAAGGTAGAATGGTAATAAAAGCGTGTGTGTGTGTGTGTGTGTGTGTGTGTGTGTGTGTGTGTGTGTGTGCCCTAACTCACAATGTGAGACGCAACATCTACAATCCAAGCATCAGTATTTATCCCGAGTTTGCATTTCAGTTTGCAAGTCTGCTGTCCATTAAAAATTGACAATCAACTTTGAGCAGACTTAACCATGTGTTAGAAATGAAATCAACAGCCTCTGTGTTTACAGATCGACCATTTGCAGTGCATGCATGCTCTATTCATAGCTTTCTGACCACAGAAGCCTTTTACTCTCTTACACAATAGGTGAGAGAGTATAAAAAAAACAAAACACACGCATTCTTAAAGTGTGCTTAAGCAGGGGTAATTTTAGACCGATCATTTCACAGTGATGAGTAAGATGATGGCTGGCAAGTAAAGTCACTGTGTTATCAAGTGTAAGTTATCATTCACAACAGACAAGAATGAATTTTTCTAACGTTCCCTCAAAAGCAGAGGTGATGGGATGGAATCCCCAAACTCTAGCGGACTACATGCGGAAGGTGAGTATTAAAACTAGTTTGAAGGTGAAAGTAGAGATGTTTATACCTTCCAAGTACTGTAGTCTCTTGATTAACATTATTTATGAACATCTGATAAGCGCGACTGTATAATTTGCAAAAACAAAAGCTCACTTTTTAACCAAGAAAAAGATATATTTCCTGCTTTTTCATTCACGCCTTGTTTTAGTTGGTAACACCTTATCTAAAAAGTAGCATTTCACGCTAATTTAAGGAAACAACAAACAAACAAGAAAACTTGCATGGTTTAAATGTGCTTAAAGCTTCACTCTCCTCTCAGCTTAAACTGCCAGGCTGTGACAGAGTAGTGACAAAGAGCAGCATAGATGGAGCACAGTTTATGGTAAGTGTGTGTGTGTGTGTGTGTGTGTAACATTTCTTTTTTTATTATTCTGAAATCACAATAAATCTGACTTTCATGATCTCCAAATCCATGTCATGTAGAATATGACAGAGTGTGATCTGCAAGTGTTCCCCTGCCTCTTTGTCCCGTGAGTCTAACTGAAAGTGTATTTCTTACACTGACAAATTACCCAACAATTAATATCTCTGAAAACATGAAAAGGTTCATTATATTGATTGGTTGCATGTTTTTTTGTATTAAGTATTTTGGACCCTAAATGAATAAATAATATAGTGATACTTACCATCTTTGATAATATTTTACTTGTCTCTGTGCTGCACCTTTATAGAGTAATTACTAAGATACAAACTGAAATCAACAAAGAAGAGCGCAAGAAGGCTACTAGTCACAAGTAAGAGCGTAAACTACATACACTATTAATATCTTCAGCTGACTCTAAAACAGTTGCTCACCGAACATAAAAAAAAACCTGTCTGTTTTATTTTTTTGTCCAGATCAAAACCGCTGAAGTATCCGAAACAAGATAAAGGTCAGTTTAACCGTGTCTGTAACATTGTGCTACCATCTTTCGTAAGGCTTCACTGTCCTCTTTTTACAATTTATTTCACTACAGTATTTGTACAAGAAGTAGACGTTTGGGAATCTGATGAGTTCGTAAGTAAATACACTAGCCACTTCATTAGGCACCCCTTGCTTGCTTGTTGGACCCCCTTTTGCTTTCAGAATCACTTAATATTTGTGGCACAGAGTGCATCAAAGTGCTGGAAACATTCCTCAGAGATTTTAGTCCATGTTTACATGATGGCATTTTGCAGTTGTTGGTTCTGATTCTAATCGTTGAGTTTGAGAGGATCTGAGCTTTGTGACGTGGTGCAGCAGCCAAACTCGACCAGATGTTTTTCAAATCTTCTACTGCCTGACTTTGATGACGATGTGTGATCTGTTGCCTCAGTTTCCTGTTCTTAGTTGACAGGAGTCGTCTTCTTCTCCTGCAGCCCATCTGCTTCAATGTGTTGTGTGTTCAGGGATGCTCTTTTGCATAACTTGGTTGTATCGAATTACTGCTGAGTTAGTTACCATTTTGAACTCGGACATTCCACTTACTGCATATTTTCTCTTTTTCTGACCATTTTCTGTAAATCCTTTATCTATGTGAGGGGAAAAACCCAGGGGTTCATCAGTTTCTGAAATATTCAGACAAGGCGATAACAATCATGCCACATTCAGCAGGTGGCTTTCAAGATGTTTGCATGCCTACATGCACTTCTGTAAACGTGATTACCAAGTTGATATTTGTTTTAACAAGCAATTGTACGTATGCACCTAACAGCTTAATTACGCACCTAATACGTCATGTGAAATTTTTTTAAAAAGTTGCTTTTGTCATGAGTTGCACTCATGCGCTCTGCTTGTATCACATGTCCGGGCTGCGGTAAGGACAATGAGAGCGATGATCCAATCTATGAGGGTCCAGAACACGAAGCAGAGAATTACAACTGCAGTGTAGTTGAGCAACAACCAGGACAGGACAAGACAAGTGAAGCAAAGTACAAGCAGCCTGCTGCTGGAGACCTAGCGAAGCCTCCAAGACCCCCCCGAGGGCCAAAACCTCCAGACTGTCAAAGAGGTAAAGGAGAGCAATTCAGAATAATACTGTATAAAGAAATGCAGTTATATATGAAAGCATCTCAGTGCCTATATGAATTGGGGATACTTTCACAGAGATACTAGACTATATTAGACCTGTCTGTATGGGTAGAGCAGCCCTATTTTTGCTCAGAGATTAGTCTGAGACAAGACTGACAAAAACAAAGACTAATTTCAAGCCAAACAAAATAGACACTTTACCCCCAGGCTGACTCAAGACTGTGGCACCAATCAGTGACATTTGCTTTGACTAGTGTGACTCACTGGTAAAAAGAGGAATGACTTCAAATTTGTGGTTTGCTAACATTATTATGCTGCTTTTTTTGAGGCTGTAGCACTGCAAATGTAGCTCTGCTACAGGTTTCTGTGATGAGAATTTTATGCAGCATGTTATGCCTACCTACACTGTACAATTTCTTCTAAGGTTTGACTATTTATTTATTATATTTTTTGGAAGTAGCTAATTCTCCTGCTCCTCCTTTACCTAGTATGCTTTGAAACCAGAACTGGCATTAATGTGTCCTGAATGTATGATAACATGTGCACAGAGCCTCTTCCTGATCCACCACTCTCTCAAAGAACCTTCAAACCTCCACTGCCATCAACCCCAAGAGGGGATCACATCCTCCAAAGACCGTTAAAACCAGCAGGTAACAAAAATGTGTTGAATCAACAAGCTGAATTTACCAGTTATGATGAGTGTTGTACACCCATTTCATTGAAAGATTCCCTTCTTCTTTTTTTTATTTATAAGTGCCTGCAAGTGTGCACATAGACCGGAGCAAGAAGCCTGGATCATCCCAGAAAGACATTCCAAAAATAAGTATGCAACCTACAACATGCTGGAATAGTTATAGCAGGTGTCCTACAAAAGTGTTACACTGTTGTCTCAATGTTTATCATTTCTATTTCACACCATCAACAATGTCCACAAGAGGGCAGTGCTGTAAAAGATACTATCAGCAAACTTCATCATCCAAAGGTGCCTGTGCCTACTGATGTGTCCAATAGGTAGAACAGCCTGAACAATTTATGAGCATAAAAAGACGTTCACTTTAATTCAATGCAACTATTTAATAATTGTGTGTGTTGAATCTCTCCTCTTTCAGGCCAAGTAAATTAATTCCAGAACCTTCAGTAGTGACACAATCTACAGAAGAATACAATTCGACACCAAGACTAAAAAAGGTATTAAAAAAAAAAGTGCGTTAAGTTATTTATACAAATGTGAGAAAACCCAATGGTCCAATTAAGGTTTTATTTATAGATCATGAGCACTTTCAGAAAGGAAACAGCAGATCACAATGCTGTACAAAGAAAAAGAACAACAGAGATGCTTATATCTTATAAACTGCCTTTTATTAACTAGTCTAACTGGAACTGTCTGTGATAGCGCTACACTTACACTGACTGTTCTATCATGGTGCGCTCAGGGCTTGGATTCGAGTTGGTATGGAGGAAAGTTGACAAGACACCAAGCTGAGGCTGCTCTTCGGGAGGTCAACAAGGTCAGATGTTGCACCTTCTCATTCTAAAGCAGACAGAAAAACACACACACACACACATCTGAAATGTTACTGGATGCATAATGTGAATGTATGGGTTTGTGTATTTACATGTATGTATCTTTAAGGATGGTGCTTTTGTGGTGAGGGACAGCTCTAACGGCTCAGTCGAGCACCCCTTCACCCTGATGCTGCTGTATCAAGACAAGGTTTACAACATTAAGATCCGTCACCAAGGCAATGGCTACACTCTCGGCAGTGGCCTCAAAAACACCAAGGTAAACTGGAAGCAATGACAGCGTAATGTTACAAAAAAAAAAAAATCAACATGCTCGCTTAAAGTAAACTGTTCACATCTTGCGGCACGCCTCGGGGAATGTGTGATGCTAAGTTGTGCTGCACTGCATCATTAGGTCCCCGTCATTTTTTGTGTGTGCTGTTTGTGCTTCAGAGTTTCCCTGGGGTGAAGGAGCTGATTAACCATCACACACACACCCCGCTGCAGCTCATTGATGCCACAGACCAGAGTCATGAAGAGCACCCCCAGAGTTGTCTGCTGCACCCTACGGGACATTGACCAGCACTGACAACAGTTTTAATGTGCGTGTTCGCACCTTTCTCTGTGCTCATATATGCTAATCTGTGTGCATGCATGCATGCGTGGCCTATTCAAAATCTTTTTAAGAACATGTAAAGCAAATGTCACAATTTTCACTCTCAAAGGTCACTGTTATGCAATTCATCTTTGTGCTGCTCTCACTTGTATTTTTTTTTCTTACATGGGTCATGGTTTGTTCACAAAGGAGCACAGCATTACCTCCTTTATTCACACCTCTGAGGACTGCTGCTTCACTGCCTCTTGGATTTTTAGAGACGCCAACTTGTCAGGGTGGCCAACACAAACGATCAGATCACATTGTCTCTGATTGGTTCGCACTGCCGGCAGAAAGCAAATATCTTGTTTCACAGCTGTGTCAGATCTATCAAATATTATTACACTTTAAAACCACACAGTCTGAATTTAAAACCGAAACACAAAACATGTACTGACATATTAGGTTGCTTTCTCGTTTGTCTTGCTATTTCAAACAGCACTACTAATTCAGTGTGACTGACAACAACATATGTTTTTGTGTCCTAGATTTACATAGAAATGTAATGCAAGCAAAATTTGTTGAATCTGAGAGATGTGCTGATGGACACTTTTGTCCTTTATTTAGTACATCAGGACTTAGCAGGGCAGCTCAAATAAGTCAAAAGATATAGACCAAAAACTGAGTGAGATATGTATTTGATCCCATACAATCCAGCCAGAACTCAGGTTGCCCCCATGTGACACTTAATCAGTCAAACAATTATAGATACTCCTGAGCTCAACTCATTATGTATATTAAGCACACCTGTCTACAGAATTAATTTCTTCCACCAAAATGGGTGAGACCAAACAACTGTCAGAGGACATCAGGGACAACACTGTAGATTTGTACAAGGCTGTCATGGGCTACAAGACCATCAACAATAAGCTTGGTGAAAAGATAACAACTATTGGTGTGACTATTTTACAATTAAAGAAATATATAATGAACATTAATCGAGCCTTTGCATTTATTTAGAAGTGAAATAATGTTTTCCACTTATCCATCCACTTCCGCTTATCCTTTTCAGGGTCGCGGGGGGCGCTGGAGCCTATCCCAGCTGTCATAGGGCAAAAGGCGGGGTACACCCTGGACAGGTCGCCAGTCTGTCGCAGGGCTAACACACAGGGACAGACAACCATTCACACATTCACACCTAGTGACAATTTGGATTAATCAATTAACCTATCCCCACAAGCTGCATGTCTTTGGACGGTGGGAGGAAGCCGGAGTACCCGGAGAGAACCCACGCAAACACGGGGAGAACATGCAAACTCCACACAGAAAGACCCCGGCCTGATGGTGGAATTGAACTCAGGACCTTCTTGCTGTGCGGCAACAGTGCTAACCACCGTGCCACCGTGCTGCCCACTTTCCACTCCAAAAATATTATACCTAAAACACTTTTGCATTAACTTGAGTACACCTCGTATGATTTGTTATTGGGGATAACTTAATTCATTGCAAAAATGTACTATATCAAAACATAATTTTAGATTAAACGCATATATATATATATATATATATATATTTGGGTCCAGGCTTTTAGATATTTAAGTGAGCAGATAAGAAAGTCACAGTGATCTGACAGTTGTTGCACAAAGCTGTCCCCCATGGCAAAAAAAAAAAAAAAAAGGTAGCTGCATGCCTCACATCAAAGAGCTTGATGGACAACCACGTGTAAAACCCTTCAGTTACTCCTATCTACCAATCAGCAGAGCACAGTTTGACAGACATCATGTAGTATCACGCAGATCTGCACCACTGACACCGACAAGCAAGGCTGAGCCAGCCCATAATGCCCTTGTAGTTATCACATTTCACATCTGGGAGAGGAGTTTCATCATTTGCTTTGCATATTTGCAAATTGATCAGCAACTCCATGTTAGTGGCAAAAATGATTGTTTTCTGACATTTTTGAAGTACCAAGTAAGGGAGTCAAACATACGTGCCAGACGATCCAAGGCGCTTGAAAGGGAATCTAGCTCTCTCATTATGTTCACCAGGTCAATGCAGGTGTTAGAGGTAGCTTCTTCTTCAACCTTCTTTGTGTTCTCCATCTGAAAATGAAGTTCATACACACAAAAAACAGTCAGTCACCTATCAGCATACACAAGGTAAATCAAATGTGACAGACAATCATGAATGGCAATGTTGTTTTTCAGCTAAAAGTCATCCATAACAGTAAAACTAAAACACATATTTTACTGTTTACAGTAAAGCCCTACATTTAGGGTAGGGCTCCAAAAAACAAAGAAAAAAATGACAGAACACATTTTTATTTCAATTTTTATTAATTTATTTAATTAATTTACTTAAAAAATCTTTCTAAACAAATTACACAGACCGGGGCAGTTTAATAGTGAGAAAACAAACATTACAGTCCATTCAAATGAATAATTAACCATCAAAATACTGTTTTAGTGCAAGTAGTCAGAACTAAACAAGGCATGAATGCCCACCTCCAGCTACCAAAAACAAACAGATCCGCTGGGATTTCAATGTTAACATTTAAAAGTTAAAACTTGTTAATTCTAGTGCCTACTTGTGAACTCAAAACTCTTATAAGCATCACATCTGAGAAAGTGTTGTGACAGCAGTCACAGCAGATTTGTCAATCTGTGACTCCTGGTCAGGGTCTCCGCAAACCGCAGCTCTACATTTGAGATAAGCTTCCTTCAGCTTTTGCATAGAGACTCCCAGCTCCGGACTAGTCCGCAACGCCACCATATCATAGGCCATCCAGGTCAGGTGCGCTGCGGGCAGACAGATAAGAAGAGAGTGACATTGCATGTTTCAGACATTTATTTTAGTTACCTAAGCTTCACGCCCAAGCTATCTGAGCTCATATTGACCTCTCTAAATATGCCACAATACCGTTAACGTCCCATACCTGACATACTCTCAACGTCTTCAATCATCCTCTCCAATTCCTTGTTCATCGCCAGCATGTCGTCGTCGCTGATGCGTGGAAGCTCGGAGCGAGTGGACGAATCGGCCATCCTGATTGCACACGTATTATTTATTTTATCACGTCTCCCTTTACAAACACCTCCGCAGAAAAATAGCTAACGTTAGCTAACGCTAGGAACGAGCCTGTTACTGTTAGCAAAGTGATGTTAGGGCAGAAAAAAAGTTAGCAAAGTAGACTTCTAAAACTAAGATGTTGTAACATTTGTCGAGGCAGGCTAGTAAACTTGAGTTTTCTCGCCGGGGTCTGAAGGTAATGTTCAAAACTTATAAACTTACCTTAGGAAAGTTTGTCGGCTGCTTTGGAAAATAAGGGTCTCGCGCTAATGTAAGAAAGCAAAAAATAAGCATGCGCATTGTCATGTCACAAACGCTCACTTTGAACTGTGATGAGGTTTTAATATCCTACACAGTAATGCACTATTTTAACACATGAATTGAATAAACCTATTGTAACAAAACCTGCTATCATGCGAATAGAGTGTAGGTGACTGTATTCTTTATATTATCATAAATGGTCATTTGGATTCAGCAATGGAAGCCTATATTATTTCAAGGAGGTAATCTCGTCCCCCTAGAGTTATATAAACTGAATCTGCTTACAGTCCATTTTCCTCATTACTGCTGGAGGCAAGTATTAAGTGAGTACTTTTCCTGTTTGTTGTGTAACAATATATATTGATGTAATATATTGTTTTGTTCATGAACAATATACTGTTTCCTTGAGGCTATTTCTTAAGGATTTTTGAATGAGATCGTTTACTCAAGTAGTCTACTTTTATATGTTTGACATGAAATGTTTGTAAAGATTAAAAAGAAATCATAAACCAGGGTGTTAACAAAATTGTCTGCCATAGGTTAAACTTAATAGTATCCTTGTAATATCCAAAAAATATGACAAATGGTGGACAAACACCATGAGTGGAAAATTATTTTTCCACTCAAGTAGTCAACTAGCTGACAACAGGAAAAAAAATGAGCTCACCTGAAAGAACAGCCAATCAAAATAGAGGGGGGCGTTTCCAGAGGAAAAGATAAAAGTGTGCCAGGTGACATCTTGACATACAAGCAAGGACAAAGACAAGAGTAAAGAGAAAGAGCAGGACTTTTGGAGTGGAGAGAAAGAGTCTGAGAAGTCTTGAGAAGAAAACCCATCAAAGGCAAAGAATTAAGAAGAGACAGAGAAGTGAGAAGAAACTTGACAATGTCTTCATTTGAGGCCCAGAGTCAGTCTCCTCCTCGATGTGGCCCGCAGTTTCCGAGCCTCGGCCAGGAGCCCCCTGAACTCAGCATGTACGGCGACTGTTACTACCCTCCTCCTTCACTGCCAAGTCCTCAGCGCACTACTCCTACCACCTATGAGATAAGTGACTACACCAGCTCCTCCTCAAACCCTTACCTATGGTTTAACAGCTCTGGGATCAACACATCGCCGTACCTGGCTACCACCGGCCCGCCAGGTAATCCCGGCCCTCCGTTTGTTCCTCAGCACTATGGCATGCAGAGGCCTTACCTGGGTCCACCTGGTGCTGGCGGTCCAGGAGGGGAACTGAGCTGGTTCTCCCTCCCTTCACAAGAAGACTTGATGAAGCTGGTTCGCCCCCCTTACTCCTACTCTGCTCTCATCGCCATGGCTATCCATGGAGCACCAGACAAGAGACTGACGCTGAGTCAAATTTATCAGTACGTCGCTGATAATTTCCCTTTCTACAACAAGAGCAAAGCGGGCTGGCAGAACTCTATCAGACACAACCTGTCCCTTAATGACTGCTTCAAAAAAGTGCCAAGAGATGAGGATGACCCAGGTATGTAATTTTTGCATTTTGCATAGTTATGGTTGTGCTTTGAATTACTTTAATGGAATCTATTTACGTCTCTTCCATTCTAAAAGTCTTATTTTCTTCCTTGATAATTTAGGTAAGGGCAACTACTGGACACTTGACCCAAACTGTGAAAAGATGTTCGACAATGGAAACTTCCGCCGCAAAAGAAAGAGAAAGTCTGATTCTCTGTCCAGTGGAGATGGCAGTTCAGGGCCTCCAGAATCAGGTGACAGTGAGAGGGCCAGTCCTAAACACTCCAGCAACCCCAGCCTAAACATGTCGCCCGCAACGGACAGGATTCCTTCACCTTCACTGTCAGTTCCCGGGCCGTGCCTGAGCAGCTTCTTATCTGAAATGTCTGGAGTCTCCAATGGGGGAACAAATGAGGTGGGAGGTAGTGGGTTGAGCAGGCCGCTGCAGATGAACGTTCCTTTAGATGGGCCACATAGACCCACACAGCCAGGAAGCTTTAGTACCTATTCGGCCAACTCCAGTGGTTCAGAGTGGGTACCACAAGTTCCAGCTCCACCCGCACTCTCCTCTTCACCCAGCCACTCCTCGTTAGGTTACACTAGCCCCATTCTCAATCAGTACAATGGCTCCAACAGTCATTTTTACCCTACACTGAGTTCTACAGGTGTCATCTATCATCGTGAGGGCACAGAGGTTTAATAAGACGTTGATGGGGGAGAAGGTGTTTGAAGAGACTCTTGATGGGAAATCCGTCTGGTTATTTTTTTTTCTAAGAGAGGGTCCGTTGTAGAAAATACACAAACACAAAGTGTGTTTGCGCTGACTGAGACAGTTGAGATCACCAAAGCGTGCGAAAGCTGCGTAAAAAGTCTTTAATTCCCACAGGAACAGCTTAGTCAGCTGCAGCGGACTACAGTTGTCACTCCCTGAAACCGCAGCCAGACTCACTATCAGATCTTCAGTCAGCTTTTATTCTAACTAAAGCTTGTTTCTATCTGATCTGAGTCATTATTAGCAGATCCTAGATCTGAAGTGCTGACATCAGGCTATTCCACTGCTATCTATGATTCTCCGATGGTATCGCCATTACAATGCTCAGCATATTTAGAGTAGGTAAATTATTCTGTTGTCTACAAAGCATGTGTAGTTATTGCTGTAAAGTAAAAAACAAGTAAAAATGTTAATGTATGCCATGTTTTTTTTTTATAGTGCTAAAACAAAAGCATCTCATTGACCTACAGTCTTAACGGTAATTGCAGTTTGTAAATATGTTTATGTGTTGTGTAATTTTATACATGTGAGCTGTTGGTTTGTCGTTACAACTTTTATTGTGTAAAATGGATTTGCAATGTATGGTGTGTACTATATTTGTTGCATTTTGATATGAATAAAAGGTTTGAGTTACAGCTGCATTTTCCTTATTATTTATTTATTTTCATTTTTTTATTTTAAGATAAATAAATTACACTTTCCCAGTCAATAAACTACCCATAGGCAATCACAAACACTTACCAAAAAAAAGACAAAAATAAAATGATAAGCACTTCGTGACAAAAAAAAATAGTCCTGTCTGAAAAGCGATGACCAGTACTGTGGAACCTGCATGTCGGTGTAACCTGATCTTTGTGTGATGGATAGTTAACTGATTCTCCTAAACGGTGAAAATCCACATTCCCATGCTGTCCCTCTTCCCTACTCTAAACACTAAAGTCATTCTCTATCACACCATCTGTGCACACATACTGCTGACTGGATGCAAGCAGCTTCATTAGGGGAAAGGGGACCAACTGTAAAACAGCTGTAAAGATGCTGATGCATGAATTACCAACTAAATGGAACACAGCAGCTCAATCCAGTTTGCATTTGTTATTACCCGATGAATTTTAATACTGTCAAAACTGTATACCAAATGAGAACAATCCTAACAATAAACTAGAACGAATTAAATCAAAGTGCCAAGAATAAATAAGCTTTTTATTTCTACATCAATAAATAAAACAAAAATGCGTAAATATTTAAGTGTTGTATACATTTTGGAGAAAAAATATAACATCAAATAAAGAAATAGTACTTATTACAAAACTTGTGTAAACTGAATTTGCAACTTTAATGTAACTTTGTAAAGTCAGATCTATCCAAGAAATTGGATTTATATATCTTGACAAAGTATTTCTTACCAGCACAGCCATATAACAAGATAACTTACATTTTGTATTTAAGCACTTGGAATTTATTAAAGTATACATGTATACTAGATTTGTGAAAATTTGAAAAATCCATCTAACAATAATAATAAAAAAAACATTAAAAGCAATGCCTATCGTCTTGGTTGTTTTAATTTGTTCTTTTGTTGATTTTTGGTATTTAAAAAGATCTAAACTCTTTGATCAATGTCACCCTCGGGCCTTTATTTACCCTGAAATAAAGGCAGCATGACACTCATTTACGCTAAACACAAAAACAAGAAGAACAAGAAGAAGAAGATGGAAAAGACATGGAAAAGACACACTTTCAGAAACAGATCAGGTGGAATTTAACATCTTGGCACAAATGACAAAGTGTACGAGGTCAACCTGTCAAAATTTGCATAACTGATTTTAAAGAAGTTGCGTTCAGATGGGCCATAAAGTCTTGTTTTATTACTTGTGTCAGACTTGCTAGGATATCTGATTTAACTGTTTGAAAAATAGCCACCCTTATGCCAAACCTAAACTCTTCAACTCATTCAGGGAATTAGTCTTCTCGGAGGCAATATGATTTCCAAGTATATGAAGATTCAGAAAAAGACAAAGAGACGGAAGTCAGAGATAAAGGTAAGAGGAGGAACGTATAGTCAGTATTGCTGCATATGCGTTCCAACATGTCGCACTTCTATCTCTAAATCCTTTGGCACATTGAAAGGTTCATGCAGCCAATTAGTTCATTCCCCCCACCCCCCACCCCCAACTCCATATCGTGTGCAGACTTTGTACTGGCAGGTAAAAGTCCTTTTTGCCTAGTCGATTAAGCATGAGTACTTTTGCCAACAGAAACATTATAGGACTTTTGTTTCGGAGACTCCAAAGGAAACTGTCATTTTAGGCAGACAGTACAAAATCGATGCAAATTCTTAACTGTTTATCACATCAAGGCTGGAAATCGTGTAATCTGGAATTCCAGGTGGAGCCTTTCAAATAATAAACGGTAAAACCTGAGGGATTTCACTTACAGACTTCTCTGAAACCAAAGTCAATTTTCTTTTATTGAAACTCATAACACAATATGTTTCAGTATCTTGGAACTTCCCCTGCCTGTTACTCTGTTTATTGATTTAGACTGAACATTGTCTTTATGTGGACAGATCATGCATTCGTCTTACGTGATATAACATCCAATTATGCTTTATTTCCCTCCCGGCAGTTCTTCTCACCTGTCTTTATCTGTTGCTGAGTCCAAAACTGCGTGTCTACTGAAATAAAAACTTTTAAGAGGTGCTTGAATCTCTGTCTTTACCTTATAAAAATGATAGTGAAAGTGAAAAATTAAGCCAATAAGCACTTGTATTGACAACTAATCTGCATCTATTGTGAGGCACAGTAGCTTTTCTGTGTCTCAGGGATACCCAGTAGAGCATCCATTAATCATACAGAGCTGTGAACCTTCTTTGCCTTAGGCAGTGGAAATATTGCTCAATAGAGTGATGCGATTAAAATCTATAAATCCTCATCTCCACCTGCCGCCTGGCTCGTGGCTGTCTTCCACACACCTGTCAAACTAACGGAACGCATGGCCCGTGTGTAGTGTTTATATTATAAACTGAGACAGAGAACGATTATACCAGAGCTGATGTGCATGAGAGATCTTTCCTGTCTGAACTCTCCTGATTATAAATGTGTGAGGGGTGGGGGAAAAAATCACACCTCACTGTATAGAGAATAAGGTCTGGCAGGAATGAGCTCATGTTTATTCCTCCAAAGTGAGCAGATGCACCAGTTCACCTTGAATAACTGCTACCTGAACAGAAAGCTAACTGCTGTGGTACCAAAGCAACCCAAAACACACACAAGGACACACCACACGCGCCTTCTGTATTTACTAAAACAGTTATGTCCTGTCAAAGCTGTTTAGTAAACGGTAGAACATCAAGCCTGGAGAAATGTCATCATACCCATGGCCACAGCACTGTATTACCAGCTTGCTGTTATGTGTAAACACCTCCACACACTCCACAGGTGATGAAAGGAGGGAAATCGGTTTACGCGAGTTTTGAAAGTCACTCAGCACTCTTTTAGTTTTCAATGCTTTTCAAAGGTCAGTTCAAAAAGCTGGCTTTGTATCAGGTCTTACATCCCAGGATCCAAGTCCATGAAGTACTCTTATGTTTAAAATTCTTCACATTTTTAAATTAACCGTTGACAAATGAAATGCCACTGATCCTCATGACACAAAGAACAGGAGACTTTAAGGTGTCTAAATAGTCTCAGCAGGTTGGTCCAAGAGCCATAGTCCATAGGAAAATTCCTTCAGTTGTCCCTAAGAAAAGTGTAAATCTTCAGCAGCTCCTTCCCTGTACTGCATCCCTGTGTCGCAGAGTCCAGAGAATAAAGCAGTGACTGATCTGCACTTGTTAAACATGGTTTATATACACGATTTGGGGAAAAGTGAAGTTTGAAGACAAACACAGAAAGGAGTGAGACGGTGTGTATATATGAATCATTCCTATTTCCCCCTAAAATATTTTCCATGTCAACATGCAGTAAACATGGCGATATGAACAGGGCTTTGCTGAGAGGGAGGGAGATGAAGAAATACGAGTGGGATAAAGTGTATACATACATCTCAAATCAGCTAAGCTAAATAAGTAATCTAAGAAACTGGAACAGCATCTTATGTAACTTGTGTAACCTTTTTTCCCGTATTCCCATTTTTTTGACCAATAGTATTTGTGAGCATTTTACTGTTGATCTGACGGGACTAGTTAATGATAGATATAAAATTAACAAGTATCTAAAAGTAAAATCCACACAGGTGTCTTGTTAAGCGATGGCAGTATTAGTATTTTGGTCAGTAAGTCTAACCCTTTTAATCAAAAATTTAATATCAGAACTAGTGTATTGGAAGCATTATCAATCATTTTGAATCCATGTTTCCTGAGGACAGGACTATCGACTTTCATTGTAATTGTTTTTTGACAATTATAAGCTGGATTGCTGTAAAAGTTTTAGCAGATACTCATTACGTTGTGTATACTCACCAAACTGTTAATTATTTGCATCATGCTAGTACAGGATTAGACCTCTTTTTGCCTACTTTAATTCTTTGTGACATAGATTTAACAAGGTGCTGAAATCATTCCTCACATATTATGGTCATATTTACATGGTAGCATCACATAGTTTCTTCAGATTTGTCAGCTTAACATCCACTCTACCACAAAGGTGCTCTGCGAGATTAAAATCTGACTGTTGAGACCTTTGAGCCCATTGATGAAATGAGATAATATGAGGTTTGTGACATGGTGCATCATCCTGCTGGAAGCAGCCACCTGACGACAGGTACACCGTGGTCATAAAAGGATAGATGTGGTGGCAGTAATACTCAGCTAAGCTGTAGTGTTTAAACAGTCCTCAATTAGTACTAAGTGGCCCAAAGCATGCCAAAAAAAAATACACACACCTTTAGACCACCACCATTAATACAACGCAGGATGAATCAATGCTTTCATTTTTATGCCAAATTTTGAATCTGCTACTCAAATATCTCAGCAAAAATCAGGAGTCATAAGACCAGACAACATTTTTCCAGTCATCTGTCGGCTGTTAGCTGACAGGATTGGCCTCTGGTACGGTCTTCAGAGATGGTCTTCTGAATACTTTCTTTGTAATCACTCTTTTTTTTAGTTACTGCTACCTTCATATCAACTCATAGAAGTTTAATGATTCTCCTCAAACATCGAGTATCACTTAATTTAATAACAGATATTATGTACATAATAAAGTGACCAGGGAGTCAACTTTGTAATGACAACTATTCTATTTCTTGTATTATTATTGGTAGATCATTGTGGATCCTTTAATATCACATCAGAAGAGAGATGAAGGTGAGCTGAAGAGTTTGTGGACAAGACACTGAACTGGGATGTCTGCAGACAATATTGTGATCTGTAGTGAAATTAGGGAGCAGGTGGAAGAGAGCCTGGAGAGGTTTTGGTATGCACTTGAGAAAAGAAGAATGAAAGTCAGGAGAAACAGGTGTGTGAATGAGAGAGAGACAGGTATAACAGTTTCACCTGAGCTTCTTCTCCTTCTGATATACTCCCATCTAACTTTATACGGTCACATAATGTCACTTATTTTTCTGTGGTTCTACTGTAAAGAGCATCAGGTCTAATCCTAAAGCCTTCAGCATGAAGCAACCCTGTTACTAACAGCAGCTGAAGGTTACCTATAGCAGATTACATGTCAGTTCTACTGTTTGCATAACAGGAAATGTTCTGTTGGCGTTGCATGCCTAGTAACATCTGACTGATGCATCCCTCATAGCCCGTGTGTTATGACACACTCCTCTGAATTCAGTGACAAAAACAAGGTTCTTCACCACGCCAATCTGGTTAAATAGGGGTTTTCCTGATAATATTTAAGTCCAAGCAAATATTTTTCACATTTTAAAACTAAGCAACAAGTCAAAATCTCAAGTTTGAGGTTTATGTCAGAAACAAAGATCAAGTCTCTCTCTTTTTAAAAAAAAAACCCTGGCCCCAGTTTTCCCAAGTTGTCAAAACAAAAGCTTTGTTTTAATCATTAACTGACTGTACCTGCAGGCTGACAGTTTGTTCTAAGCTCATTTGAGATCTAACAGGGTGATATTTTTCATCCCTCTTGAAGTGAAACTGTTAGGTTCTCAAGATGTGTCACTTCACTACTGTTCCATATATTATCGGTGTTTTAGCTGACAAGGAGTAAACTTCCTTTACGTTACAGCAAGCTTTAAAATCATGGTGATGAGTTTTAAGCATGCTAAGTATAACATTTTTTCAGTTACCGAATACCAAAATAAGAGTGTGGCTTCCTCAGTGACAAGAACAAGGATCTTCACCGCACCCCTCTGGTTAGATATTTTAATTAATTGCTATTAATTATGAATCAAAAATGAATGTCAGTTTTTTCAAAACCCTTTTACGACAAAGCCTGTGGACATTCACTGTTACAAGCTATCTGTGGTCCACTTTCACTCAGGTATGTATGTATGTTTAATTATGTACCGTTGCTTCATATCGTAGTTATAGCTGAGTTTTAATGACTCTGTAGCAACCTGACCAGGTGTAGTAAGAGTTACCGAAATACCAAGAGACCATCTAGTGGTCATTGTAGGAACTTTTGAAGCTTACTGTTCAGTGTGTGTTTCCATGTGCTGTGATGAACTTGTTTTGTTTTCTTTAATATTTATTTCTTAATGTAGAGCTGCCACATTTTAATACTGTGTTGTCTGCAGCAAAGATAGAGAAGCCACTTTTTTTCACAGCAAGTCTGCTTTTTTGGTACTTGGTACATTTTGTGGAGGTCGATGAAAGAATGCGATTGGCTACAGTTTCATTCTTTAGCATGAAAATGATAACGAACACTTCAAATTCAGTAAGAATAGATAGAAAAACAAACAATGGAACACTATCAGTCATAGATTGGCCTCCCAAGAGCTCAAATGTAAACTTTACAGAGAACAGAACAAAAAGCAGCCGACATCCAAACAAGAGCTTTGAATATCATTCAAGAAGACTGGAGAACTGTTTTTTTACTCCTTTCAATAAATCCCTGCACTTATCTCATTTTCCTAATAAGATATAAAGAAGTGAAGGGTGACTCAAGACTTTAGCTCAGTACTGTATAGCTATAATTTATTATATGTGAAGAAGAGTCACCCATATCCCATTTTTATTGTGTTATTGATTATGTTTGTGCTTGTCAGATGCAGAATTTGACTTTGACTGTCTGATGTAGCAGTAGCCTGTGGCTGGATGGCTATTCTCAATAAGGATCACAAAAACGTTTATGATTTGCACATCAGTAAAACATAAACATAAGCTTCTTAATGATGAATTTCCACAGTAATAAGTAACACTAGAACATTAAAATAACAGTAGACAATTGGTAGGCTGTTCTGGGCTCTAGTGGTTTTGAGGTTAAAGATTCAAAAAAAAAATTAGGTAAGAGAATGGGAGAGAGCAGAGAGCCTGGAGGATTAACAAGCGTGGGTAGAGGATGTGTCTGATAAGGTGCCACCGGGAAAGAGGAAAGTGGTGAGACAGCTGAAAAGCAAAAAAGGATAGAAATTCTATATAATAATAATATATAGACAAACACCACTGAAGTGTGACCACACAGGTAAACACCGGGGAGCACAAGCAGCTCCCAGCGCTGGAACAAATGCATTTCATATCTGCACAACAGTTGTTAAAACAGAATATATTTTCCAGTCTAGTCCACCAAGGACTCTGGAGCACAGCACACTGGTAGCCAGTGCCTTGTTTAAACAACAAGTTCACTGACATCCAAAAGAGTAATCAGCAAGCATAAACACACAACGCAAATCCATGTCCGTCCACGTATGGTGCATATCATGCATACATCTTCCATCACACTGGTGTGGAAGTTCACAAAAAATGTGACAAAACAAACAAAAAAATATTAATATTTTAGGTGTCTTGAAGCATTTTCTCTCAAATTTGTACCAACACAGTCTGATTAGCCTTATCAAATCATTAAGACTAAAGTACTTTATGGCTCATATCTAAATGCAGAAAGAGTTTCATTTCTTGAATTCCAAGAAAACCAGGTACATAACGTGCAGCCAATGAGACAACAAGGCTTTCCCCTTTTCCAGATTCCTGGAAATCTTATATTTCAGTTAGAGTGATGCATCACTCATATGACATGGCAGGACCAGCGAGGAAGAATTTACTTGTTTTTTTTAACCTTCACTCTTCAAAGAAAGAACGCCATGCCAGCGTCTTTGTGTTTTTATAATGTCCATTACCAAGAAAATCTGAGAAAATCATGCTTGCATAATTATTCTCGCTGCAGTGAAACTTTCATGTTTGTCCAGGCAGGATGCACGGCCATAGCCTTCTGAACCTTTGTGTTCCCATTGGGCTTTTTTTTCTGGTAAATAAGCTGGTGCATACTAATTGGTGTGCCCTTATCCCCGTGGCAAAAGTAGGAACAGTATGTGCGCGCGCGTGCGTGCGTGTGCATCCATGAGTGAATATATGTGTGTGTGGGTGGATGAGTCTACCACATGCAGATGAGTCTGATCCTACAGCTGCAGGAAATCCTTCCTTACACATCAGTGCAGCCAGCTTTGATCTTTTTAGACACCAGCCACTCCAACAAACAAGGTGGCTACCTTACTAATAATAAGGTGGATACCACATTCTTCAGCAGTTTACACTAAACTGATTTCCGCGAGAGCCTGCTACACACCTAAAATGTTTAATCAAACAGTGTAAACCTCTATTTGATTTTAACAAATTGTCCAAACGTGGTATAGATGCTTTGCCCGTTTTTTTTTTTTTTTTTTTTTTTTGTCTGTTTAACTATATTTTTGAAAGTTGCAGCGTGCAGAGAGATTTCTGTGCTGAATCAGAAGTCAATGGAAATGTACATTTTGGCACTACAGTATCAGTGGGAAGGGGGAAAGAGGAATACTTTTGCAGTTCGTCTTTCACCAACATTGTGAATGCTTTTGTGTTTGCCAACATTTGTCAATAACTCGCTTTCATCGCTTATATTGTGCTCGGAGCAAATACGACAGATGTTGTGAAAGTCGTTTTCTGCTACGTTCACTGGTCGCTTTTTGCAGGAGTCCAATTGTTAATAAATCTATGTTGGTGTTTGCGCTCTTGTTTTTAGTCCTTGATCAAATGCTTCTCGAGGTAAAGCTGTGTTGCATGGGTCACTATGGAACCTGAAAATACGTTGTCACAGAATGAGCCTTGTTGAACCTTTTTGATGACATTAAATCTATTATTGAAGAGGAATGGGAATGGGCAGTTATTTATTTAATTTAAGACACAACAACAACAATAACAATAAAATTATTTTAGATAAACCACAGAACACAAGAAAAGTATATTGACACTTTCATTCTTTCTTTTTATACCATCGCCCCATCAGCGCAGGTGAATTCCCTGTCCACCCTCATCCCCCCCTGCAGAACCGAATGAGATGTCACCCAGGTCCAGACGATAACCACTGCTGACACCTCGACTCATCTGAATTTCAAGCAGAAAGGCAAAAGGGACAGGACATGCTCCGGGGAGAAGGGGTGTTCCTGGAAGAAGACACTATCACTGTCAGTACGCTGATTTTATAAAGGTAGGTGGCGAGAGAAAAATACATCAGAGCGGTTTAAACAGATCAATATTAAAGCCAGCAATGAACTGGCATGCTGTGTCTAAGGTAAGAAAAACAACCACCTGCTACAATAAGCTGACATAACCGCCATCTACAGCAGTTTGAAGTATCGAACACCTTCGGCGGGTCCTTTGACCCAGCTGAGAGATGGCACGAATCAGCATTAAATCCTATGAGATCTGCCAGAATGGTTAATGGGTTCACACATCACACGTGATTCACTTTTGAGCACTTTGAGCAGAATAACGGGACACAAAACATTTAACTCGATTGGCCAAATAATGCCTGATATCCAAGAGGAGGTAAAAGACACAGAGAGCGATTGAGTTAGAGAAGTGGAGATGGTTGGAGCGCACTTTACCTCCTCAACACTACTCCACCTGGGGGGTCTCAGATGATTTGTAAAAAACTGGATGTTGCAATGTTCTGTCTTAACGTAAACATGGACACGTTGCCTCTTTGGCCGACTTTTTGTTGGGGTTAATAAACACAAAAGTGAACTTTCGTGTGCCAACAGGAAGGTTAAAATGTGGTTTGGATCAAGAACAGAGCTGAAGAGCAGCTGGAATTTAGTTTGTTTGTTCAATTGCTGTTGAGCTATGAAAATTTCTGAATGGGTTCATATGAAGCTACCGTTAACAGACAGTAGAGGTCGATAGGGGTTAACAGCAAGCCTGGCCATGTTCAGAGATTTAAAAAAAAAAAAAAAAAAAAGAGCAAACCACAGAATTTGTCATATATCATACTTTGTTTCAAAAACCAGTGTGCAGCAACAACAGATTCTTACCCAGCAAGCACAAAGCACAAGTTCGTTTCAATTTTTTTTTTTAAAAAAAGAAAACGGAAGAAAAAAGAAAAGGTACTCCCCCAGCCCTTATAATAACAAGGCTAAAACGTGTGTGCATAGTTTTGCCTGGAGCTAAATTCTCCATTTAAGAGTCCCTCCTACCTTTCCACGTCCTGGAGTTCACCCTAGCAATATTTTAGTTTCTACATTTTTCCACAATTATCCATCTGATTCCTACATATGATTGAAGTTTAACATTGAGGACAGAAGGGACTAAATGACTGAGTCAGTGAAAGCTTGCAAACTCAGATTTTGAGTGTTTCACATTTCCAGACAGTTGATTAGTGTGATGACTTAGGGAACTACTAAAGTATAAAATTGAAGTTCTGGTAGAAAGGGAACACTTTTTGGTTGTTCCCATTAATATAGAGATAATGTTTATTTTTTTCTGTTTTTAAAACTTTTAAAGCTTTAATAAGAACCCCATCTCACCCATGGAATAGAGCAAGCTGGAGCTCTGGCACGAGAATGTGGCTCCTGGTTACAATAAATCCATTACAGTGTAATAAACGATGATGCTGTAATATTATTATTGTATCACAGAGAATATCAATGCTAATTTGATAAGGATATGGTTGGGGGCAGATAGGTATATATATTTTTAAATCATGAGAATAAAATGATCTACATCTTCTGTGCCGCAGTTACTATGACATAATATTTAAATATATATATATTTCAGGTGGGTGTCTGATGTTATATCAAGCTGCAATTAGTCTTTTCCTAAAGCTAATTATTTCACACCATTGGCTGGAATAATGAAAAACAAAACACGATTTGGGATTATAGTGCAGAGTCCAGATGCCTTCCAATACAGACGCTTAAAAAACACCCTGCAGTCATTTCAAGTGGAAGTCAACTAAAGACAGAAAATAAGATGTTAACATCGAGGGAGTAAGCAGCTTATTTCACACTGGATTATTCTTTTTTACCCCCCCTTCTGGGCTGAATTCCAAATCCCAAGGAAAGCAGTGACACAACTGCTCTCCTAATAGATCCACTATGTATGAAGTGCAGCTCTCATTGCAACTGTACAGTACAGACAATGTGGTTCAAGATATAAAGAGAAAAATATGCATTCACAGTAAAACCAAAAGTACAGTGTCTTTCAGAGCTAAGGTTTTACATATTAGGACGCCAGAAAAAAATATGTATTGGTGATTTATTGCAATACCTTACTTGTTTTCTTTTCCATCCATTCTGTTGTAAATTTGCTGCTGTGCTTGTTCTGTGGCATGACCCAGATTCATCCAAGATTTTGCTGTCAGACAGATGGTCTCACATTTTACTTCAGAATACTTTGGTATACAGAGGAGTGCATGGTCAACTCAATTAATGCAAGGTGCCCACATCCTGCAGCAGCAAAACAACCACATCATCACCCCTTCACTGTGCTGACAGTTGGTATGAGGTGTTTGTGCTGGTATGTTGTGTTTGGTTTTCACTAAACTTGGTGTTGTGAATTAAAGTCAAACATAGCTACGTAGGTCTCATCTGCTTAAGGACATTTTCCTAGAAGTATTGTGATTTGTTCAGGTGCAATTTTGCAAATCTAAGGCATGCTGCCCTGTTGGTTATCTGTTGGCTTCTTTTTGAGAGAAGAGGCTTTCTTATATTCTTTTAAAGGTGTCGTGAATAGTCTTCAGGCTTTTTGATGGTGTTTTAAAACACTGCCGTACATATCACTGTATCACATAAAAGAAACACCACAGTCATAGCAGACAACCTAGCAAAGAACAAATTTTGATTTCGTATCACTCAAAGAAAATGTCTACAAAAATGCCAGAGAGAACATAGTTTGACAGGCAAAAAATAGCACTTTCTTGCAAACTGATGATTGAAAACACACAGATCTCACTGTGGTGTGCAGTGTGTCCTTCAAACATTTGAGGAAACTGGTCCCAGTGGAAGGGTGATGAACAGTGTAAAATACTGCCTGTGGTTTGGTGTTGGGCATCTTTTCAAAAATGATGAAATTATGAGCGCAGAAAACATGTAGGTGAATTTTCATATATTAATTTTTCATCTTTTCAATTTTGAATCTTTTTAAAGCAAAAACTTTTGTGTTCAGAACATCAAAACATAAACTATTGTGGGTCATCTGAGCTTTGGGCATAGAGCCCAGACTGAGTTTTAGATGACTCCTGGTTCGCTTGCATATTTTGCTTATCGCTGGCAAAATAACATATATAAATAAATAAAAAATCTCAGTATGGATTCTTATATTTAATAAATTAATCATGAAAATATGTGTAAAGGCTTTAAAAGACCAGAAAACCACACAGCTTGTTTTGGTATGATACTGATTCAATGTTATTGTCAGTTCTTATTCAAAACTGTGAGTACAGAGTGTGGTTCTCTCGGGCTGTCTAAGCAGTGTGAGAGTTTCCCCATGAGCCATTTTTTTTTCAGGATGTTTCTAATCCTCAGAGAGTCAAATTCTTAATCATTCTTTACTGATGATCAAATCTAGTCGTGGTTAGCAGTCCTTAAGGTTGCTTTGTGCTGCTTTCCCAGTCCCAAACAGAAGGGTGTCCCATGCTCTGTGAGCATTGTTTTAAGAGCATTTTAATGATATGTTTGTGAATATTCTGCTCTTCAGAGACCAGGCAGTTTACATCACAAAAGTGATAGCTTGCAAAAAAGGGATGAAAAGATTTCAACCTAACTTTAACAACAAAGACATGAAAGGCAGGAAGATGTGGGAGTACAGGGAGCGAAGATGAATAATGAATCTGGCAGTCTGTGTATACGTATATGAGTTTGAGAGGAGTGAATAAAAACAAATGTTCTGACAAAGATTGGAGACAGGACTTGAGCCAGGAGAAACCTGGAGATCAACAAGTGCAATGACAGAAGGACAATGTAAAGAGAAATTTTTTTAAAAATTGTCACAAAAGAACGTCAATAAACTACGCCTCAGGTGAAATCCAGGGAACAAGTCAAGCGCCTTGGCAAGTAGCCCTAAGAGAGCAAAAACAAAAAGTTGAATGACAATTTAATGTTCATATCTGAAGAGAGAAACAACAGAAACACTTATCCACCTCTCAAGCAGATACACCAGTCACAGGGAGACATGACAGCATGCTCAAAGCAGTGGCGTCTACGCCACATTAATTCATATGTGTTCCTCCTGGACATGGCTGCCGTCACAGTCATTTAGGAGAGATTTATCTGTGTCCCTCTCGTGGGCAGTCCTGTGACATTTCCATTTGTCACATGACAGCAAATCACTGGGCAAATGTGGGGGCAGTGACGTTTCCATTTTCTGTTGCCTCAGTGCAGATTCTGAGCTGAACATTACCTGAAACATGGTGTCGAAATGCTTATCGTTCTGATAAGCAGTGAAAAATAGAGAGAGAGCATGAGTAAAGACAGCGAGGCAAAGAGATTTAGAAGAAAGAAAAAAAGATGGTTATGTAGGTTACGCAACTGGGTGGGAACGAAACCAAAGCGCAGACTCAAGTGTTTTGGCTGGCTGTATGATAGGAGATGATAGGGAACAGCGTGCAGACAGATGGTAAGAAAATGAAAGAAGATGCTCAAGGTTGTCAAAGGTTAACTTAAATAAACATAAGCAGAGCAAGAAGAGATAAAAGAAGTGAGTGACACATAAGTAGCAGATGGCTGCTGTGGCAGCACAGAGCTGTCAGGTAGGTTACTGCATTTAAAATGAAAAATTAACCAAAGGGGTGGCCTAAAGGGTCACCAGTCACCGATACGAGGATTTAACGTGGAAGACTCTTGCTTTACAGAAGCACTAAATATACAGACACATAAACTGGCATGCAAGACATATGGGCATCTCAATAACTGGTCCTGGGTTGTGACAGTTATTAATAAAGCAATAAATTTTAGTGTTTAAAGCCCCTCCCTCATCCACTCTAGGATCATTAGTTCCTACCTGATATTTGCAGACCAGCAGTTTATTCAATCATGCTGCACCAGCTAAAGAGGAACACATTCCTGTACTCTTCACTCTGTGGTACACTTCTAACATATTGGCATGTTTTCTTTTCCCCTTATTTGTTATGAATACATTACTAACAGTAATATGTATTAATTTCGTTTTGTGTTCATCACCCACTTCAGATGTGTAATGATTTACATATATTCGAGGTCCAGAAGGTCATTCATATGGCCTTTGGTATTCACTGGTTACCACTGGCCCTCATTAGCACTGTTAGCCACTTCTGTTACCCTGACATGAAGCCAGACATAAGTGATCAGAGGTAATCAAGTCATTAACAGGCAGGGGGAACAATGATTTTGCATGTTTATCAGTGGTAGGGGAAGTAAAAGGAGCACTCAATCACAGGTAGAAATGAACATGTACGCAGGTAGGACAAGAATGTCAGCTGGATGCTGACTAATACAAAGCTGTCTCCCACTGTGACATCACTGCTCTGGCTATAATTATTCAATAGCCCTCTAGCACACAGATAAAACATTTACATCCTCCCCCTTCAGGTGCTTCACAAACGTCTCCATTTGTCTCTTTCACTGTCAAGGAATGTGCGCACTGCGTTTCACACGATTCTCCACATGGAAGCAAATTCTACACGATTTTCTTATGTTCATTCCACAGCTCCCCTTCACCATCACTGTTTAATAAACAGATTGTTTATTTCAGACATGCAGCCATTGGAGCATGAAATTGAGAAAAAGGGAGCCTTACGCCCACAGTGTGTTACTGATTCACTAAATAACTGAGTAAAGCAAAAAATACTGCAGCAGCTTGTTAGTGACCATTTACAATCATTAGTCAGTGCTGGGAAACACAGACTAGCAAAATAATTGGCTGCAGTAGGTACAAGCATCTCTGAAATCTCATAAAGTGTTGTAAACAAGTATACCCCAAAGGTTCTTGCACATATGCTGGAGATCCAGCCGTGGGTTCTCAGAGGTCAGGCTATATAATTATAGTTGGGGCTGAATCCCATAAAGTCGGCAGCGCTGGAGATGAATGACTGACCACACAGCACACAAGCAGTATTGGTATTTGAGCTGCAGTTTACATCTCTGGATGTTGACAAATCATCACCAGGATCTGCTCCTTATAGCAGCATCAAGCAGCTTTTTCATCATCAGGACTACATGTGCACTTCCTACAACAGTGGCAAAGGGCAAGCTTTATGAAGATGAAAGTAGTCAAAATTGTTACTTTTGTCTGAGCTGCATGGGTATTTCATTGAAGTTAAGTTGCAGACAGAGCCGAGAGGAAGCTAATTCGGATGATGACACTGATGCAAAGGAACGAAGTAGTTGGAGGTGAAGATGGAGAGGGCATGAGGGGATGAGACACAGTCAAGCTTTGAAGCCCAGAAGGAGGTACAGTGTCAGTGTAAATTGAGCGGGAGGAGGTAGATAGAGAGTAAGGGGCCAAAAAGAATAGGAAGAATGAGAAAAAGGGAGTGATGTAAGGGCTCAAACTAGATCCTATTCTGTGTGTGTGTGAGTATGTGAAGGGGGGGGCAGAGAAAAAAAGTGCAGCGCAAATGAGTAGTACGAAGAGAGAGGGAGGGGGGGCTGCACAGAGGCTCTGCGGGGAGATCAACACAGCTGTGCAGAGAGACAGAGGGAGTTGCACAGATAGTGGAACAACCAGCAGTAAGACACAAAGGACCAAATATTAGATGCTTTAACGGTAGCCTGAAGACACACAGGGATATATAATCAGAAGTAAACAAGAAAGTGGACCAATATCAGCCACTGGCAACACTTGGGATACAGGAAGGCAGAAGAGCACAGGAGGAAACAAAGGAGAGCTGAGAGAGAGCAGAAGAGTGACCAAGTGGAAATAAAAAGGAGGACATAAGAGCACGGCTGAGGCAGGTAAGAGTTAGAAATTTGTACGTAAGCAGTGTAAAAGAAAAAAAAGTAAACAGAAATGTTTATTTGAATGTAGATCCACATATAGGCAAGGTAGTATCTGACAATATGCTGTTGTGCAGTTCAATACATGGGAAAAGAGGATAAACCGGAAGACAGATGTGAGGACAAAGGGAAACATGCATGATGCAATGCAAAACTAACACAGCAGGCTTCAGCCTAAGCTTCAGAGCAGCCGGCGAAAAAATGCATCCAAACAGGAGAATATGTTCACCTGACAACTACAACCTGATAACATTCTGTGCCATTTTGGCCCCTGGCGAAGGGGAATCAATAGTGTTGGTTCGCACAGTCATTTAGAATGGCACTTCAGTGTAAATAACGCATTGAAAATTAAATGCTGCTTTTCTAGACTGCTGGCAATATGGTGATATATTAGCTGCAGATTGCTTTGATGATAACTGAAGCACAATAACATGCAGGACAGATTTGCATGGTTCGGATGAAAGTATAAAGTGAAAGGACAGAAGTCTGTTACTGACAGTGAAATCAATCAGGGAAAGGAGGAGGAGGGGAAGGGTTTCCTGTGAGGATTTCTTCCTTGATGAGAGGGTTAGTTGAAGATTTCTGAAAAACAAAAAATGTGATCGAGGCCACATATATCAGCAGATCAGAGTAACTGCAATATTTAAAAAATTATTAATAAATAAAATAAATGTTAGACGTACATACATGCCTATCTAAACAAAATGTTTGTCTATGTGTGTGTGTTTGTGTGTGTCTGCACGAGTGTGTGAAGGCATTGGAAACGCTACTAATATATAATATTGGAGCGAGTAATAGAGGTGGGGATCAATGCAAGTTTACAAAACATTTTAAAACTATCGTGTCAGGGTGAACGCGCAGTTATCTAACAAGAAACGAGTGAGGATGACTGCTGCGTTGCAGACTTCCACTGTGCTTTGTAGTCACATTTAGTTAGTTGCTGCCACCTTATGGTCAAACTGTGTCATCCCAATTAAATGAAAACAGCTCTTGTGTTTGTGTTTTAGTCCTCATCACATCTCTCTGACCTCTGCCAGCTGATCCAGGATGTCTGCCAACCTGTTACTCATCATCCTCCTGACCTTTACGCAGGGGTAAGTGACTCTGAGGTCAAAAAAGCACACCCACTTGTTTGTCTCATTGTTTCTCTCATTTCCTTTTTCATTTTTCCCTGCTTTTATCAGGAGCTGTGCATTCCATAGCAACCACTGGGGTGAATGGAACGACTCCCAGCTTCTGCCAACAATACAAAAGCTCATGAAAGGCTATAACCGCTACCTCAGACCTAATTTCAATGGTATGAAGTTGCTTGAGACATTTATTTTTTAAGCTTTTTTTTTTTTTACTTTCTAAAAGTCGTCAGAGCTTCTGTGTCTTTCACTTAAGAGTGGACCAGTTGTACTGTTTCCCATGTGTGTCTCCTGAACAGAGGGCCCAGTGGAAATTGGAATGAGCCTTGATATCGCCAGCATTGATGCCATCTCTGAAATCAATATGGTACACCTTCTATTTTTGTCATCTGCGCGATCAAACGAGGGAGCAGGCGTCTTTATGTGTTTTTTGTATCTTTTCAGGACTACACAGCGACAATCTTCCTCCGTCAGCGCTGGCGTGATGCTAGGCTGATGTTCCCCGGTAATGAGAGCGTGAGCGTGGACGGTCGCCTGGTGTCACTGCTCTGGATCCCTGACACTTTCATCCCAGACTCCAAGCGCTCCTTCCTGCACGATGTCACCGTGGAAAATCGCCTCATACGCATCTTCAGCAACGGAACTGTTCTCTATGCTCTTCGGTACATTTCTTTACCGAAGCTTTGACGCTCGCTGACAGCTGACATTTCACGCTGCTGGTCACAGACAAGAAGAAAACAAATCCAGTCAACCCCACACTGCTCTCACGTTCTATATAAAAAGAAAGGGGAAAAAATAACTAGGAGTATGACTAAAAAGCAAATGTCATCCCTCATTCATTCATCTCAGGGGTATGGCTCTGCATTCCTGTATGTTCTGCCCTTCAAACACTTAAGCCTTTGGCAGTGAAGATTTGCAGAGTTCCATATGAGTATTAAAAATCAGGCCAGGCTAATTTGTCAGCTCACACTGCCATATAACTTTTTTTTCACTAGACAGTTTGACAGATGAAAGGAAGGTCAGCTGTGTACAGTATGTTCAGTATCTTCCTTCTTCTTGAGTACCGAAACTGATTGATAGCTGGAGCCATCATCTGATTGTGTGGAGGTGATTGAATGTTGTAGAACTTGAGCAACCTGGCCTCATTTTTGCAATCCGACAACACTGTGCACATAATTCATATGTGAGACACAATGATGATACTCCAGATATAAGTCTTTGATCTTTTGGATGTTCATCGGGGGAGAAGAGTTCTTTATGTTCACTAATAATTAACATCCCCTGTTATAAATCAGTAGAGCTGCAGTCATTTCAGTTGGGTTTTTGAAGCTTGGTAATGAATGCCTGCTTTGAATGCCCAACAGCATCACGGCTACGATCGCCTGCAACATGGATCTGACTAAGTACCCTATGGATAGACAGGTGTGCACCCTTCAGCTGGAGAGCTGTGAGTATTTCACTGTGAGCTCCATTAACCATCAGTCATGTGTGTAGCTGGACATAAATCATCATCATCATCACTACTACCATTTTCATGAGCCTCTGTGTAGTGAGTATGAAACTGAAAGCCAGCTTTACACCGAGGACTTCACTAGCCAAAGGTTAACTACTCTTTGTCCTTTCAGGGGGGTATAACCTACAGGATGTGGTGTTCTACTGGACCAGAGGAAATGATTCAGTGAAGGGTTTGAACACACTGCGGCTGGCACAGTATAGTGTGGAGAGCTACTACACATCAGTGTCAGAGGCTGTGTACGAAACAGGTAACATATTTGAGCTCTCTGGATTTCCTTTGCATGTTAGGATTCATCCAATGGCAGCTGCTATTGGAGCACAAATGCACCACAGGATTGTTTAAATCTGTATTTTTTCCCTCGTTCTTTTTATGTCTCTTTGTGTCCTTTGCAGGAAATTACCCCAAGCTGGTGCTGCATTTTGCACTGCGCAGAAATGTGCTCTTCTTCATCTTGGAGACATATGTTCCCTCCATTCTGTTGGTGGTTCTGTCCTGGGTCTCTTTCTGGATCAGCCAGTCCTCTGTGCCAGCTAGGACCTGCATTGGTCAGTAGCAGACCTCACTCTTTTAGTCCAGGATTTTGGTAACTGTCCATAGAGTGACCATTTCCATATTACAGGCTGCAGGATTTCATGTATTGGTTTTTCTTTGGTCATATGAAGTAGGGATGAGTTTTAGCATCCCACCTACTTGTAGCATAATTATAATAACAATACTTATATTATTAAATAATTGTTCTCAATATAACAACTATGATGTCTAATGTCTGAGGTTTTCTGACTCTAACCTATGAATAAAAAGGATAACTTTGACCTTAGTCACTAAATAACTCACCAAATGATCAGCAGCTGAAGACATCAATTATAGTAAAAAAGTGCACAAATACATGAATAAATAAGATAAGGGTAGCACGGCATTTACTTTGCTTACACTAATGTTTTGTAGGAGTAGCTAATGGATGATGGGCTTTCACATGTAAATAACTGGACATGACTAACTTGAGCTTGTTATATAATAATATACTACAGTATATTTCTAACTAACTAGGCAGCTCATTCTAACTCTTGACAATACTTTAAAGATGTAACTCTTATTGGGATCAACTTGAAAGAAAGGCAGACGTCATGTAAAGTGAGGTCAGAGGTCAGGTGCGACATGATGTTTAGATGAAAAATAATGTGATAATTAGAATCCCCAAAAAGAGTATCATTTTCTTAATGTTGCCAATACAAACAAAGGCAGTAGAATTTTAAGCATCACTTTGAAGATAAAAGGCATTTTATGAAAGCTTGACTTTATTTGACCTTGAAGAAGTCAGAGGTCCAAAGTAAGGTCATACAGTGGCTTGCAAAAGTATTCGGCCCCCTTGAACTTTCCCACATTTTGTCACATTACAGCCACAAACATGAATCAATTTTATTGGAATTCCACGTGAAAGACCAACACAAAGTGGTGTACACGTGAGAAGTGGAACGAAAATCATACATGATTCCAAACATTTTTTACAAATAAATAACTGAAAGTGGGGTGTCGTAATTATTCAGCCCCCTGAGTCAATACTTTGTAGAACCACCTTTTGCTGCAATTACAGCTGCCAGTCTTTTAGGGTTTGTCTCTACCAGCTTTGCACATCTAGAGACTGAAATCCTTGCCCATTCTTCTTTGCAAAACAGCTCCAGCTCAGTCAGATTAGATGGACAGCGTTTGTGAACAGCAGTTTTCAGATCTTGCCACAGATTCTCGATTGGATTTAGATCTGGACTTTGACTGGGCCATTCTAACACATGGATATGTTTTGTTTTAAACCATTCCATTGTTGCCCTGGCTTTATGTTTAGGGTCGTTGTCCTGCTGGAAGGTGAACCTCCGCCCCAGTCTCAAGTCTTTTGCAGACTCCAAGAGGTTTTCTTCCAAGATTGCCCTGTATTTGGCTCCATCCATCTTCCCATCAACTCTGACCAGCTTCCCTGTCCCTGCTGAAGAGAAGCACCCCCAGAGCATGATGCTGCCACCACCATATTTGACAGTGGGGATGGTGTGTTCAGAGTGATGTGCAGTGTTAGTTTTCCGCCACACATAGCGTTTTGCATTTTGGCCAAAAAGTTCCATTTTGGTCTCATCTGACCAGAGCACCTTCTTCCACATGTTTGCTGTGTCCCCCACATGGCTTGTGGCAAACTGCAAACGGGACTTCTTATGGTTTTCTGTTAACAATGGCTTTCTTCTTGCCACTCTTCCATAAAGGCCAACTTTGTGCAGTGCACGACTAATAGTTGTCCTATGGACAGATTCCCCCACCTGAGCTGTAGATCTCTGCAGCTCGTCCAGAGTCACCATGGGCCTCTTGGCTGCATTTCTGATCAGCGCTCTCCTTGTTCGGCCTGTGAGTTTAGGTGGACGGCCTTGTCTTGGTAGGTTTACAGTTGTGCCATACTCCTTCCATTTCTGAATGATCGCTTGAACAGTGCTCCGTGGGATGTTCAAGGCTTGGGAAATCTTTTTGTAGCCTAAGCCTGCTTTAAATTTCTCAATAACTTTATCCCTGACCTGTCTGGTGTGTTCTTTGGACTTCATGGTGTTGTTGCTCCCAATATTCTCTTAGACAACCTCTGAGGCCGTCACAGAGCAGCTGTATTTGTACTGACATTAGATTACACACAGGTGCACTCTATTTAGTCATTAGCACTCATCAGGCAATGTCTATGGGCAACTGACTGCACTCAGACCAAAGGGGGCTGAATAATTACGCACACCCCACTTTGCAGTTATTTATTTGTAAAAAATGTTTGGAATCATGTATGATTTTCGTTCCACTTCTCACGTGTGCACCACTTTGTGTTGGTCTTTCACGTGGAATTCCAATAAAATTGATTCATGTTTGTGGCTGTAATGTGACAAAATGTGGGAAAGTTCAAGGGGGCCGAATACTTTTGCAAGCCACTGTATATTGTTCATATATGTTGTCAATACAAGAAATAAGAAAGATAGTTTTAAATAACTCTATATAGCATTACTCTGATGTGTTAACAATACACACCACACTTGTAAGATTTTTGTCCATTTTTGACCAATAAATCATTGTGTTGACCTTGGAAACTTTAAGGCAAATATTTAATTGCTTGTTAACATGACCCCACTCAAGCAAATGTGACAGACAGACAGAATAAAATCACACGCACACCCAAAAACATGACCTCCTTGATGATGGTAGATACAGAAATACATCACTGATTAAGATTTCACTGAAAAAAACATCAAGTTTTCTGTTTCCACATGTTTGTTTTCAATACAATTTCCCCATACACTGAGTATTTTCTAAGATCTGGATCCTTTAGTCTCACATCTACAGCAGCAGTGATGTTGTTTGCTTGAAGAAAATAATAAAGAGAATGCATAAACAAAAAAAGCCCCTGAAAGAAGAGCAAGAGTAGTGTGGAATGGACAAACTAAATATTTGTTTGCTTGATTTAATTGCTGGGACATGCTGGAAATAAAGAAAAAAATTCCAACCCTCTGATCTGTCTGCAGGAGTGACAACAGTGCTGACGATGACAACTCTGATGATGGGTGCCCGCACTTCCCTGCCCAATGCCAACTGTTTTATAAAGGCCATAGATGTTTATTTGGGCATCTGTTTCACCTTCATTTTTGGTGCACTGTTGGAGTATGCCTGCGCTCATTTTTACACCATGCAGCACCAGACCATTGAGGATTTATATCGGGTGAGACACATAACCATGACACAGATAAAAATGGAAAGATTCTCTGTTACTGTAAACATCAATCCATCGGTTTATCTGCCCATGTAACAGGACCTTCTGAGGGAGCTCAGCGAGTCTAATGGAAATGGCTCTATCCCCATCGTCAACTCCAGCCAACCAAATCAGTCCGTGGAGATCGGCTCCACCGCAGAGGACTCCACGGAGCAGTCAGCGAGCAGCGACACCAAGAACCACACAGGAACAAAAGAGAAGGCGCCAAATCAGGGCTGCGGCTTGTCGTCAGTGAGAGACGCATCACGTAAGGCGGCATCTGTCTTCATTGTGGAAAATCCACACAACATTGATCGCTATGCCCGCACAGTTTTCCCCACAGCATTCCTCTTTGTCAATATCCTGTACTGGCTTTATTATCTCTTTCTGTAAGTGCTCATTCCAAGCCGTGGAAAGCTTAATTTCACCAACCTGAAGCTGCTCTACCTCCTCATTTAAGATCCAACACCAGTCGCCATGGTCTGAATACGAACGGACCTGACACAGCTTATTTATTGGATGGCGAAAAATCTATTGGTCAGGACTACGCTCTGCAACAAAGGCCGTTATTGATTGTGTGCAAAGAGTTGGCTCCCAGCACATCAGCATGTAAGAGTGGTAATGCAAAGCCTGTATTGTCTACTGACCAATCCATAGATCAAATGAGGAAGAGTTTAGAATGAATAGGATGCTGAGCAGCACCACACAGTTGGTTGCTATGCATTGTTTGCATGAGACCATATACTGTATGATTATGTTTCGTCGTACAATGTGAAATTAAAAGCCTACATCAGTGACTGGAATGTGTCGGTGCATTTTATGAGAAGGAAATTCAGTCTGTGCTTAGTAACAAGTTAATTAAACAGGAATTGTTTGGGAAAATAAGACACACATTTATTATTCCCTCATCCGGGTACGAGAACAGTAAAGTGCAACAGGCGACCACAGGTTTGGTAAGGAAGGTGTTAAAATGACATTTGATGATTTCATTAAAAGGAAAAGACAGATTTCTATCACTTATAGCACCACTTTGTTAGTAACTCAATGATCTGTAATGTAAGTATTCAGCTGTATTTAAATGTGTGCCAAAGAGGGTGATCAGGACAAGCATGGATTTACTTTGTTTTTTACCCAGAATCCTCTATGGCACGTACCCGAATACTGACTTCAGGCAGAAAAATGCACAGAAAGTTTTAGGCACTTAAAAGGAGTAGCAACATTAGGGATATGAGCCACTGCGGAGTCATTAAAGAAACATCAAGAAATAGAGAGACTGCTGCAGCAGATGGCATTATCTGAAGATTAGAGAGTCACTATGGGATTACTTGATGCAACTCAGAGAGCCTGAACCCCCAGAGGAACATACCTGCCAATTACCTTGGAAAACTGTGCCTAAAACTTTTGCACACTTTGTGATGAGAAATGAAGCGCTGTACAGTATTTTAAGTACAAACACATATAGAACAGTAGTTGGCGCTCATTATGTACAGGCAAAACAAAAAAGATTATGTCACCTAAAAGGCACATCATGGCTTAAACTGTCTTTCATTCTCAAAGCTTCCGATACGTCACATTGCTTTGGCCTTCTTTTTTCCCCTCACGACACCTTTAAACATTTCTGGCTCTTTTCCACACTACATTTTATTCATTTGTAGTGCTTTCCATACTTTTATGTTGCCTTTCTCTGCTGAACTTACCCTTCTTGATTTTTTTGTTTTCCTTTTCCAAAATTTTAAACTGCACCTTTCCAGAAAGTGAAAATACTTGGCTACAGACCGTAAATAGTCGTTGGAAATATTCAGTAAGCTGTACCACCACCTAGTGGCTGATTTCTTTCATTACTGTTTATGCAGTTTCTCAGGAATCCAAAAAGGAAACAAGTCTTGACTTTCATTTATAAATGGCAAATTTTAGACAAAGTGTCCAAAGTCTCTTCCAGATATGCATTATTTCCCTCGTCCTCCTAGGTTCCTTTCTTTGACTCCCATTCCTAGAGAAAGAAAATCAGATTTTTTTTTTTAATGATGTGAAAACAAATTTCAATTAATTTCACAGGAAACACAAAAGTGTACTTATATCATTAAATAGTTGTTTACAGTAATCTAACAGAATGAAAACCTAAAGCTTTTTGGGGAAAAAATGAAATGAAAAACAAGGTCATGGTGCACTAAATTGTATTCACTCGTCTGCCTTCACACGCATATGAACTTGAGTGACTTCTCATTCTGAAGCCATTAATATGACATTGGCCCACCCACTGATGCTATAACGGCTTCAACGTTTCTAGGAAGACTTTCCAAAAGGTTTAGAAATGTGTTTATGGGAATTTTTGCCCATTCTTCCAGCGGCAGACACTGATGTTGGATTGAGTCTCCGCCCAATTCATCCCAAAGGTGTTGTGTTGGGTTGAGGTCAGGACTCTGTCTTTATGGTCCTTACTTTGTGCACTGGTGCACAGTTATGTTGTAACAGGAAGCAGTCTACAGTCCAGTGGCAGAATGCTTCACACCACTGCGCCTGACACTTTGAATCGAGCTTGGTGATGTAAGGCTTGGATGGAGCCGTTTCCATGACACTCTCTCCACACTATTCTTGAGCTAATCTGAAGGCCACATCAGAGGTCTGTAGCAGGAAGCTGACAAGCTCTGTGCACTACGTGCCTCTGACCCCACTCTGTGATCTTACATGGCCTACCACTTCATGGCTGAGTTACTGTTGTTTCTAATCACTTCCACTTTGTTATAAAACCACTAACAGCGGACTGTGGAATATTTAGTAGTGAGGAAATTTCACGACTGGGCTTTTTTCATAGGTCCTGAGCTCCTGAGAGCGACCCATTCTTTCACAAATGTTTTTAGAAGCATAAATAGGTGCTTGACTTAATACACCTGTGGCCATGAAAGTCAATGGAACAGTATGGTGTATTTGTAATGCTTAAATTTTGCAATACACTTTTTTTTATTGCTGCTTCCTCGTAGACCGCCTCACATTTCATTAACACATAGAGCCACTAATATCTACATTGAGTGCACTATCATATGATGACTATCTATTTATGTGCGAACTGTGAAAAACCCATTAGATGATGGTACATGCCGCGGTGACTCTATTAACTCCCTGAGGAGACTGAAAAGAAAACATGACAATACACAACAAGCTGAGCAACTGAACTGCGTGCAGCAGAACGGATGAATTTCATCACTATTACCTTTGCTTTCTGCATGACAGTTCCAGTACAAGAAGCGTAAACAGACGGTGGCCTCCTACGCAGCTCTGCGGCACAATTTACTGGTAAAGAATCACTGTAGATATTCTGGATCTTCTTGCTAGAAGCCTGGACAATATAGAAAAAGTATAGAAGTATATAAAAATCTTTGTATGCAGAGGGCCTATCTTTCTACATTAAGCATAAGCGGTACCTGAACAGGAGGTTTAGCCTCCGCTGATGCCCCCAGGGTTCCTCCTGCCAGGCTCTTATTTAGGTTTTCTTTGACCTGAGTCAGTCGAAGTTCCAGGTCCACCCTCTCTGCCTCTTTAGCTCGACAGGCCTCCTCCAACTGAGCCACACGCTTGTTCAGGAAGGACTTCCTCTTATCTGCCACACAGATTCACAGAAATAGATCAAAACAATAAGATACGCATTTGTACGTTCATATCCTCCTTTGCATTATAAATAAGTCTTAAAATTCCGGTTTTCAAAATAAAGCACTTGCTCAAGTTCTAAATTTATTGATTTTACAATAAATCAATCTCAATCTCAAGAGAAATTTTTGTTTATTTTGGGTTTTTTTTTATTTATTTAGCGATGAAATTTATTAGACCACCTGTTAAAAAAAAGCAAGAAAACAAAAATATTCTAGAAACTTGCCCAAAACTTGTTTAAGACTAAAAAAAGGAGAAAAAGTTGTATCATTATTTAAGACGCAAATAGCAAACTGAATTCACATTTTTAAAGCCACCGGACTTCTGTATTTGGAAATTAACCAAGAATAACATTCAACCACTAAAACACATTTTTAGTATAAACTTATTTTTAATAATAATGTGCTATCACTTTTTGTTTTTACTTTATTTTGTAAAACAGTATAGTCAAATATTACTGGATAACAACAATAATTATATTTTAGCATTAAAAGTACAATTTCAAGTAAAAGACTTACACATACTGCTCAACTAGCCTGAAAGAAGTTATTAACATTAAAAAAATATTTCAACAACTGCAGCATAAACCTCACAATGCAGGATGCTGTTATAAATTTTTTAAGCACTGTATAAAAAAATAGAATCTAATTATGAAACCTAAAAATACTACTTAGATGTTTTTAAAGAAAACATTTTGCTTCATTAAAATGTGTTGATGATCTAAAATGTAATAGGTTTCATATAGTTGTGTTTCTGTGGCACAGTTATGATTGTTTCCTCTGCCTCTGCTGGAAGCACGCCACACAGTACTAGAGGAAATTAGGTAATTAGACATAGCAGACATTTTTTTCATAAGCATGTTGTTTCATGTAATAATTTTAATACCAATGCTGCATGGGAAACTTCTGCTCTTTCATGGCCTTATAATAAAGGAGGTCACAATGCGGGGTCATATAAAGAGCCGTGATGCATTATGATGTAAAGGACGTCTGGCAAATTTGCACAAACACACCAATGAATCCTGCAAAAATAAGACTAAAATCCTCCCATGTTTTCTTTTTTATGTGCCTTGTAACGATGTCTTCATACATTAGTTAATCATCGAGAGGGTACATGCATGTTTTAGTTGTGTTTTTCATTTTGGGACTGCTTCAACAATAAAGAGCAACCATTCATGCGGGATCTGACTTTATATCTTCTTACCTGCAGCTGTCTTCAGCTCTTCTTTCAGCTCTCTCTTCTGCTGTCGGAGGGTTACTAGTGCATTACGTATGCCATCTCGCTCTTTCTCCAGCTCCTCTTTTTCTCTGAGGTAGCGTTTGGCATCTTCTTCTGCTCGCGTTTTCCCATACCTCCCGTACTGGCTGGTATCTGGATGAGAGCAAAGGTTAAAGGTCAGATGTACAGGGGTTATGGGAATAAGACAAAACCCTCTCACGGCAGCCTGTCTGCATAATTAATGCTATGCTCTCCGTGGGGGCAGTATGAAGCTGCCTGTAAGTGTCACATGGATGTAGAGCGTGGTCGTTTTTTACAACAGGCCAGAGAGAGACAGCGTTCATTTTTCTAGAAATTGTGTGGCTTTAATATTAGAGAACATTAAGTTTTACTGTCTCATAATATTTTTGTGTTAATGTCCCATTTATGTTTCAGAGGATGTTTGATGTTTCTTTCTTTCTTTAAGCATCAGACATTAAACTTACTATCTTACCATGCTCCACTCACCCCAAAGCAAACCCTAACCTATAATGGCCATAATACAGCGTTGTAAATTCAAGGAAACCTGGTGATATGGTTGCAGGAATTAAAGATAAACACACACACTCCTGCGGGGTAAGAGGTCAGAGGGTGAGGCAGCAGATCTAATGCGAGTGTCCAATAAATCTCAGGTTACATCCTGCAGCTCTCAGCCCATGGAAAGCGCGGCTTCTTTGATGTGCCAGAAGGTGACAGCGAAGACCACGCGGCAAGAAGAGGAACCCTCGCTAGAAATCCGCACTGATATCACTTTTCTGTAACTCAGACGCTCATCTCCTTCACTTGTGCAGCAGAGAGCGAATGACAAAAGGGAGCAAATGGGAGAGGCCAGAGCAGAGGGAATGGAATATGGGCGGAAAGTGAGAAGATGATTGAGTGAAGAGAAGAAAAGAAGAAATACTGAGCCAGATGACTGCTCAAATTTTATGACTGCCAGTGCTTAAGCCCACAACTCGAAGGAGTGTAAGCTATATGAGCTCAAGAGCACTGGAATCTATGACTTAGTGAAATATTGATGTATTAAGAAGAATTATTTCTCCCCCCCACCACAGTATTTTGAGCTGTTTTTATGGGTTTTTTTGAATCACACAGATGTAAATCAAGGATCAGTATAAAATAGAAAAAAGACTTAATATAACAACAAAGTATATTAATAAACTCAGCCTGTAAGTTAATAAATGTGCAGTCAGCTCCTTTCAAAGTAGTTGAAAAAAGACACCAGCACTGCTCATAAGGCTGCACATTAAACAATAAATGGCAATGTTTCAAAGTTGTAAAGCAAAATTTTAAGTTTCATACTGACAGAACAAAAAAAAAAGAGAATTGCCTTAAAAATTGTTTAAAACAATCAGTTTACCACAAATGTAACAAGTCAGGAGACAGTTTAGTCACACTCCGAAGAGGGGCGTTTAAAGATGTCTTCCTTTTTATTTAGGAAGCATTGAATTAAAAGCTAAGTATGTATATAAAATAGAGGATTTTTTTGTTGCTCTTTGGAAAATCCTAGAATTTATTTCACAAGGTTAGACTCAGCACCACTTGATGAACTGCAAGTCACACTGGAAAACAAACTGAGCACACTTACGTGAGCCTATTCGCTTCAGGGAGACTAATGGCTTGGTTCTGTCAGAGTCGCTGCTTGAGAAACTTGAGCGCCGTTTCCCTGTATTCCCAGACTGCTGCCTGTGGTTCTCTCCTGACTGGGTGGAGCAGAGAGAGGGCGGGGGGAGTGACAGATGTGGGAAGAGTGAGGGCAGATCAAGAAAAGTTACATTTGTTTATCAGGATATGCAGTGAACGTGTCTCGGGATTTAGTGATTTCAGACTGCTGTGGTGTGTGTGTGTTTTTGGTTGTAGGTGGTGAGAGGCATGTGTTTAAAGTGCATGTTAATGGGGTTAAGAAAGGAGTTTACAGGCTGTGAAACTGCTATGACCTCTTGCCTTCCTGTCACCAGTCAGAGCACTTTATCTTTTTTTTTCCTAATGCGGACACCCTGATCTTTCTGTGGTAAAAAAAAAAAAAAAGGCATCATTGATAGGCGTGCAGCAGAGCACTGTCTATTTATTTGGGTGACTGATGGGATGTCAGACAGCGAAAACCCAAACAGCTGCATGCCCATACATCTTCTGATCTGGTCACATCAAAGTTAACGCGTGATTTCTGAGCGTGAGTGTCCTGCTTACCTGCAGATCCTCGTTAGGTACCTCGTCGTATGTTCTAGAATCTGTGGAGGTGCTGCTGGAGGAAGTAGCCCACCTAGTTTGAGAGACAACAGACAAAGTAAATTTACATAAAAATGATGTAAGCAAAAACATCGCTGCTTTGGTTGATGGCCTAGCTTTGAACTTGTCCATGGATCCTGACCCCCTTCCGCTTCATCTCACTCACAGGAAGGAATGCCGCGCAGCATCACGGATGTTAGCAATGGTTTCCACATCTACATAGTCGTAATGCAGTGATTCTGGGTCTGTCGCAGAGCCCATTTCTGCCAGGAGGAGACCGAGCCACCGTCCAAGCTCCTCTGAGCTGCTTGCCTGACAATTTAAAAGAAAGGCATTGGATAAATAAATAAATAAATAATCAAGTTTAATATTCAATCTACTTAAAGACTGTGGTGATGTATGGGATGTGAATGGTCGTGTGATATGCACGTTAGTATGCATTCAGATTATTTCTGAAGCTTTTGTACAGATCGTGATTGTTTTTGCTTTGCAGGTATTCGAGTGGATAAGAGAAACATCTGGCTCATTAGCTGATAATTGCTTCACAGTCTGTTTATCTGAGCTCTTTTCACTGAAACAGCTGCCCAGTGCTGACCGAGTCGAGCTGACGAGAGTGATGAGATTGAATCAAAACATTAACCCGACAATAAGCCTACCACCTCTGTTGGGCAGATGGAGACTGTTGAGCTGGTTAAAAATATCTCCCTGCTTATGTTCTTATGAAAGATGACTCTTTTCAATTCTCACAGATTCGACCATTCTGGTAATATCGTGCAGCTTTGAAATAATCAAACAAGAAGCACACCTCTAGGGCAGCCACTTCTGTGCTGTCCCGTAAGACACGGAAGGCAAAGGGGTGCTTGGGTCCGAGTCCCGGAACCACCTCGCAGCCGTGGAGAGGAAGGGAAGGGAGAGACATCCGAGGATCTCCTTTGTCGTGGTAGAAGTGCAGGGCACCTCTGCACACGCAGCACCACTGCTCCCGCCACACCTGGTTCACCAGCACTGACAAATGGCCTGCATCGTGAGGAGATAAGGAAGAGTTACGCATTCCGCAAACTTGGACTCCTGAAGCACGACATTGAAGCGGGCTCTGACCTTGCCGAGGATCGCTGTATGTCCGTGGGTCACTTGTCCGAGTGGACTTCTTCTTTGAGAAGCTGATGATGCGTGTGATCTTACGCCCCGCAGCAAAAGGACCCCGTTTCACCTTACCTAAATAAAAAAATTAAAAAGAGTTCAAAATCAGATGCTTTTGTTTGGATTTATCTGTGTCGTTTGGGAACTGTATTCCCAATCTGTTTTATTTTATCAACATGTTTCAACAGAATCCTTCCCATCTCATATGGCATAAATGCAGCAATATGGAAGAGTCACACAAATTACATCCCAGCAACCTCTAATTGGAACAGCTGCAATGCTTTAAGACTGCGTGCATCTCTGCCTTACCATTCTCTCTGCAGTTCTCTCCAGCTGACACGCCCACACTGTCTGAATCCGATGTGTTCCTCTCCGCAGACAACCTCTGCAGAAGCAAACACGCCAACACAAGGTTAGATTTTATCAGGGCCCAAGGTTTCATTCTAAGCTAAGCTGGTCTACACTTGCCTTTGACTAATAAAGAGCTAAATAACTATACTTTAAAGGCATTTCTTCTCATACATATCCACCTTCTTAGACGTCTTTCTGTCATGCTGTTTCCTAAATACAAACACATGGCATAATTAAACAAATAGTCTCCTTCCAGCTCTATATGGGCTCCCCTTGTTTTAGTATTTGTTTTTGTATGAGAGCCTGTTGCAGATTGTGATCTAATAAACTCCTAAAGAGGATGTGCCTCTTCCGACATTGGCTCACCACCACCTCCGTCAACGAAGTCTTAACTCCTAATTACCCTGCTTATCTCCTTTTTGTTCTGTGAGCCAAACACAGGTATCTGTGTTGAGCCAAACAATTGTTTAGGAAAATTGATGCTGACAGCACAATTGCTGCTTGCTGCTGAGCATTCCTCGCCTCAGCTGCTGTAAGGAAGAATTACGGACTTCGGGGATATAACAAAAAAAAACCCCACAAGGATACACTCACATAAACATCCTCTCTCTCACGCTTACCTTATCAAGTTCACATTTTCTGAGAATGACAGGAGATGCCGATTCCTCGGGCGCTGCGCTCTGACTGCTCACCTCTCTGACAACCTGCGGGAAAGTTTGCACTTATCACTCTGGACTGGATGCTAACCCC
>NW_024582380.1:2886383-2952336 GCF_018398535.1 Haplochromis burtoni
TGATGATTGGCAGCTATACCAGAGGAAAATACATGACTCCTGCATAAAATTGCAGCATGCTAAAATTACCGTAAGCCACGTGTGGGCCTGCTCTTTGCTCTGTACCGCCAGCACCAGCGCGTCCCCATTGGGTAAGGTAAAGCGAAGCTCGTGATGCTTCCTCTTGGTGTCTTTGGGGACGTAGACTACAGTGCATTGGGGCAGCAGCAGGTCCACGTAGGGGGACATGTCTTTGGAACTCTTATAACACTGCACAAAGAACAACATGTGGTACGTGTGAGGGGGGAAAAAAAAGGAAAGATACATAAGTAAAGAACATCCTTTAAGGAAGATGAGAAAGTGCAGCATCTCACTTGTAGCCTGTTGTCCCGTATGACAGTGAGCTGCTTGGCCCACTGCCCAAAGCGTTTTTTACGCAGCAGGAAGGCACAAATGCGACAGTCCCTGGCAGGAGGCATGGAGCTCTCATCGGAGGGCCACTGATGAGTAAGCCGGACGCTCGGGCTCCTCTCTTCCTCGTCTTCCTCGTAGGACTCGTAAGAACTGCTCAGAGCATCAGAATCATTGTCTGTTGAAGCAATGAGAAAGACAGAGAGAGGGAAAATGTAAGCTTTATTTGTTGGAAAAACGCAGGATTTATCCGGCGATCCTGGAAACGTGTGGGTGTTCTCACAGGAGTTTTTGCGACGTAGGTTTGAGCAGGTAGTGGGGTATTGGTTTTCTGTATCTTCATAGCCATCTTCTATAGAGTTAGGAGGGCTGGACCTTACTGGAAAGGGAAGGAAAAAATGCAATTTAGCTTTTGTTGCGCTAATTATCTGTGGTACATCCTGCTATATGATTGTGTTCATATCAATTATATCCTGTGCATGGAAAATTCTAGAACACTAAGGTCACTGAGTTCAACTGAGGTGGGAACATGCTGACCTCTTGTTATTATATACTCAGGCATCTTGCCAGGGCCCAGGGGCACTGCTTCTTCGTAGTACTCCTCTGGAGGAGGGGTTGTGGGCAGCGGGGGTGGCGAGTCAGCTGAGTGTGGCGCGGCACAGCTCTGCTAAGGGAGACACATAAATATAAACAAAGCTCTCAAATTTCCTCTATAGCCAAAAAAGCCAAAAGAGCTACATAATCAAAGAGATGCACAGAACAACCCTGTAAAAAAATTCCATAAATTAGACGCATGGGCTCTGGGCGGATCCCCAAGTCTTCACTCGTCCAGCAGTTTACAGAGCAATGAGCATGTCGAGCAAAGGGAAAACCCCACAATATGGAACACAGTCTCTGGTTTTCATCGCCTCTTTTGGATTTGCAATTTGCAAAGTGCAACTGGGGCAGCGAGTGCTGAAAAGACTGATATTAAACAGCTTACAGCCCACACACGGAATCCTTTCACCTTCAGGACTTTAAGCCAATATTTAGTTAATTTCCAAAATATGAGTTCTCATATTTTCTCATATTTTTCACTTGCCTTTATCGAAGTTTCAGTTTGTGCATTCTTGTTTTCTTTCACATCATCAGAAACATCCTTTAGGTCTCCAAGCTCACAATCTTAAAAAAAGAAAGAGACATTCATTTATTCTCGTTATGTTAAGGGCAGGGAATTTGCATAAGTGGCTTTCATTTGATCTCACTATGGTGGAGCTCACCAAATGTCTCAAAGAGAGACTCTACAAAGCTCGTGCCATTTCTGTACACTGATGAGTTCATGTAGATGTAGTCTGTTCCTGACACTAGAGGGGAGGAAGAAGAAAACACAGGCAGCAGTAAGTTAAAAAAAAACAGCATTAAAAAAAAAGACCTTATGTGTGCAATCATTCAGAACTTAGTGTAAAAATGAATTTCCTTCCTCTCTGTTACCTGATGGCTCTATCTGCTGCAGGAGGTTCCGCACTGAGGTCTTCTTCTCCTGGGTGGTGGAGCTGAGGTTCTCCTGGTCCAGCATCTTCAGCAGCACGCCCAGCTCACTCACCAACACCTCCATTGCTGCGCAGAGAGGAGGGCAAATGGTCAAAGGGGTGTGTGAGTATATGTGCAAGCATTTGTGTATAATTAGAGAGGGCAAAGGTCAGACTAGCAAGTCTAAACAAATCCCTGGTGTATGTCCAACAGGCTCTTTCTGCTTTGCTTTCCCCTCGTCCTTCTTTCAATTTGTGTCACTCTGCTTCACAGTTTGTCAATATCCATCAGCCATCTCATCACTGAGTCTCCTTTCTATCTCCCTCTGTCTATCCAGACTAAACAATGCCAAGAGGCTTCAGTCACAGGAAACACATCTGCTAATTGCTCATTAACCCTGTAAATATGTGAATTTGGAGCGACGACCAAAGATAACAGCAAAGGAACTTCTTGAAAAAAGCTCTAAAATTCTGCGGATTCACAAACTCAAATTTGAATCAACATTTAAGTGACAGAAAAACTAGATTTTTGTCCCCCTGGCCCTCTAAAAGGACAAACAGATACAGGCAATGGTTCAATATGGAGCATCGGACTCTAACAGGAATAACTTAAGGAGCACTTTAGAGAGCTCAGAACAAGCCAAATGAGAAAGCTAGAACTTCATTCACAAGGACCCGATCTTTATCCAGCAGTTGCGAAACTGAAATGCCGAACTTAGAAAAACACAAGCTGCCTTAAACAGGCTTTCACAGGGCTCTCTGGGTCCTCTGGACCCAAGATTGTAGGAACAGATATATCGCATACATCATATGTTGATCTGAGATGTAGGACAGGTCCACTCCCTGTTTCTCAGAGCAAAACCCAAATAAACTAGCTCACTCCCCCCAGCTGCTGCAAGCCCGAGAAAAGATTTGCAACCTGCTGCAAGCCAGTGCCACCAAGCAACGCTTTTTGTTTCTTCCAGCTTCCCGAGGTGTTTCCATTAGCTCGTTTGTAACCACCGTCTGTATTCTAGCACCCAGTTTATGTATGTATGCTTATGTATGTAAAAACAAAACAAAACCTAACAAATGGCTGAGTCACTGCTGGCATTCTTGTCTGCCTCCCCCTACTTCCCATTCTCCTCCATCTCTTACTCTCTCCCCTCCCTCCTACCCAATTTTCACAGTCCAGGCCCCTTGGACCTAGTGAACCGTGCGTCTTACTAGGGTCAGCCGCGGGACAGCCGCTGAGCCAGAAAACTCTTTGTACAGAGTGCGCTCATATGGCAGCAAGACCTGTTGCGCTAAGCACACACACAAACAGACACATACACTCGTGCACACAAGCCCAAAACGCACAGGCAGGCTCATGTGTTGTGCATTTAGCGAGGTGTGTCAAATCTTAACTTTTGTCTGCTTATCTAGAAAATGCACTCGAACCACTATCGTGTGCAGGATTTTGTACGCAGGCCTAAAAAGCACATTAATAAGTTGAGGCAGAATGTTGGCTGTCTCAACGTATGACCCCAACACAGTGAACTTGCATGTAATCACCTCTGACAAGCAGAAAATAAATTAGCTGGAGAAAATATCTATTGTTTGTCAGTGATGTATGTCCTACATTTCAGGGTGCTCCCACTCCTTAAAGACAGACATACTTTTCTTAGGTGGGTCTTCCTATGGGTTTTAACAATGCCCAGCCAAGGCTACGGTCAAAAGCAACAACAGCTACAGTAGGTGTATGTTTGCCTGTGTCTGTTTAACCACTTTGACTCCTGTACCAGCCTGGTTTCCTTCCATTGTAATAACAGCCCGCTCCCACTCTGAGGAACGGGCATGAGGATTTAATCCATGCTGTGAGCTGGAATGCGTCCTCATTAACATCTAATTCATGCAGGGAAATGAGGAAGTGGAAGGACAGGAAACTCATGAGAGTGGGATGTGTGGGCCTGGTGAACGCTGTCACTCTGCCAGAGGTTCCAGCTGTTTAGATTCTGGCTCTAGCGTAGCACTGGGCTTCCCCTAACCTAAGTGTAAGACAAAACCGTATCCACAGCATGACTCATTCTCTGCAGAGAGAAGTTGAAATTTACACCAGTCAGCACTAAATCAAGTATATTACATATAATATAATAGAGAAATTGAGGCGACGCTTTCAAAGGATTTGGCGTGAAGTAGGTCGCCTCACTCCTTAAAAACGGTTTCACAATTTTACTCCTTAAAAATCAGATTACCCAATTTCACGTTTACAGTGCAAGGGCGAGCAAGAAGGAATTACTTCCTCATTTTTGGCACTTGGGGCACGTGAGACCACCCTCAAGTCGTCCATCGTTCCTTTATAATTAACAACACACCATGCACGAGTGTCGTCACACGTCTAAAGCGGCGAGTCATCTTTTGCTTTTATGCTGCAACTGCTCGTGCGTGTGTTTGAATGCGATACGTAACCGATGTCTTCTAACTAATTACGCAAAAGCTCCCGTAATGTTACAGTGATAGATGAAAATGTGGTTCAGTGTAGTGAAAGCAATGTATGTGTCTCCATAGAAGGTCAAAGGGTAACTTTATTCTAAGCTTTGTGTACTTTCAGCTTTAAAAAAAAAAGACATCATAAAGTAGAAGACTTAAGACACCAGAGAAAAAAGATTGTGCAGGTCTGCAAAGTCATTCCAAGTTTAGAACACACTTGGTTTCCTCACACTTGCTTAACAATTGCTGTTAAACACCAGACACATTCCTCGCCTTGTTCATAGTGCAAGACTCTGCATTGTGTGTGTGTGTGTGTGTGTGTGTGTGTGTGCAGACCTTTGTTAAGTGGAGAGGGTAGTTTGTTTAACACTGCAGACTCAGGCCTTTAAAAGGAGCTTACATTTGTAGACTTTCTGTGCCAACTCTGTACGGTTGAATGATGGGTGAATAATTTCAGTGAGTCTAGCACCTGTGCTAACATGCCCAACAACGTCTAAATTAAAGAATAATCTGACCTCATACGATTGCACCATTTTTCTCAACCCCCGCTCCCTCCAAGTACCAAAGACCTCCCTCATGCTGAGCTGACTTCTTTTCTTGCCATGCAACCCACCCACCCACCCACACACACACACACACACACACACACACACACACACACACACACACACACACACACACACACACACACACAAACAAACTTAACATAACAGTATGTCGAAAGTGACAGGATTCAGTCAGCAGCAGCTTTGTTTCACAACATCACTGTAAGCAGACATTCCAACTTATCCAACAAGAATTTGCAGCCCACAAAGAGTCTTCAGAGGCTTCAGAAATTACAATGTTTCACTAACGACCCTGGCAAACACAGCTTTCTCAACAATTCAACATTTCTGCCTTTGTCTGTGTCTCAGTGAGCTGGCATGGCCCTCAAGGCATGAAGTAAACATCATCTGATTCCTACTGTGTTTGGATTGAAGGCACGACACCTTTAGTGTCTTTACATCCCCGCAGCTAACACACCTCTCTTTCCCTCGGCATGCCCAAATCCTGTAGCATCAGATGCTTTAATATACCAACATTTATAAAATATCTGTTTTTTTGTTGTTTCCTTTTCAAAACACTTACCTTCACGGGCAGTGGATGACAGTCCCACCATTCTCTAATTGGCTCATTCATACACAAAAGAGATACTTCAGGAGATACTCCAGACTCAAAGACACCCTTTGTGCTCTGTCCTGTGAAGTCTGTAGCGGAGGTGAGCTACCATCTGCTGAATTCACACTCCCTTTACCTCTCCCTTCCTCCATCTGATCTGTTATCTCTCTGCACCTCCCTCTCCGTCTACCCTCCTCTCGTTCCTTTTTTTTGAGTGGGGGGGGGGAGGCAGGGGTGGTGCTCTGCGTGTGTGCGCATGTGTTTGATCCCCCTTCTTCCACTGTAATCCTAGGGATCGTATAGCACCTGGGAAAGGCTTGCTGTGTAAACACACACACACTAATAGCTAACTCACATTCTTTATTCTTTTGCATTCTTTCCCTCTCTCTTTACATTATTAACTTTTAACTAGTGGCTACAAACTAAACAGGTTCCAGTTTAGCTGCCTGTGGAAATCCCCAGTTTATAGGGGTATTTTAACATGTCAAGTAAAAGTTGCAGGATTTAGGAAATTCTGTGGAGTAGTCATTAGGGCAAGTTGAGACCTTTTCAGTGTCACACGTGGAGGATTTGCTGCCTTGAGGCAGAATCAGGCAGCCAAACACGATGCAACATGCTGCCTTCAATCACACTGGCAGTAACGTGGCACAAACAGCCCTGAAGCATACACAGTTCAATACACAACCACAACCACAATATGACACACTAGCTTCTTCTAAGTGTAGGCTTTTACTATAAGAAGCCTCTTGCACAAGACTGGACAAGTATCATTATGATGTCACAAGACTGGGGTTACAGCATAAGCGTGCAAGTAATAAGATCACCTGTTGTTTGGAATCCTAGTGTGACCCCTCATCACCCCATTGTGATTCTATTTGGGGAGCTCATTCACTTTTTTGTTCAGAATTAGATGAGAATGGTTTTAAGATCCATCTGTGCTAATCGAGACTAGTTAACAGGTTGTAAATTTTTATTTAACTCATACAAAGATTTGTGTGTTTTTTTGTCTTTTGGTAGCTGATAAAAAGCACAACTTCATAATAACAATATAGAGTACTGTGCAAAACTATTGAGATAACCCTCATTTGTTTATATTTGCTAGGATAATTGGATGTAGGTGCTGCCATTTCTCAAAAACACAGGTACCACAGGCCATAGTGTGAATGTGAGTGTGAAAGTTTGTCTGTCTCTCTGTGTTAGCCCTGTGATAAACTGGTGATCTGTCCCGGGTGTAGCCTGCCTCTCGCCCTAGCACAGCTGGGATAGGCTCAGCTGCAACGGGATAAGCTGAATTGGATAAGCAGATAGAAAATGGAAGAATGGACTCCATTAGACCTTCTGCCTCTGATTTTCAGTGCAGTTCTTCTATACACAGTTGTTTCCATGTCTCGCTTTATTTTCTTTCTTCCCTCTCTTTGAAAGAGTAACATAGCATTGGTTCCACAGCAAAGAGTGTTCAAATTCAAGCGGATGAATTTTTTGCTCAGGCTTTTCTCCAAGTTGTCCTTCCTTAAGAATGATTTTATAACAGCCACCATTCTGAGGCCTTTCTGCTGATGCTTAAGCAAACAGTAGATGGATCAACTGAAGGGCCAGATTCATGTCTCAAAAATGCTAATCAGATACTGTTAATCTGTTGCAGATAGTTTTAAAGCTTGTCATTTCTATTTTGTCCTACACCTGTGTAGTTTTCTCAGATTTTTTTAAGGACACACTGCACACCATGCTGACATACAACAGGTTTTCAGCTAAACCAAAGGAATGGGAACAAATTACATCTGTTTGTAATTAGCTGCTAGTAATAAATTGCTAATTTGCTTGTTGTAAGTAAACACAACCCTGGTTCATCACTTGAGTTGGGTGTCTTTTTATGCTTAAATGAGTCATAGGTCAGTGTTAAGTGGCGTTACAAACAAAAACTACTCCTCTAAAAATGGTCCGGTAAAAGGACCGGACTTCTTGGAAGTTAAATATAAAGAAATGAGTAGTGGCTCGATGCTTTTGCACAGAATTGTATTTGTGAAGAAAAGCGCCGCACTAATGAGCTCCTTCTAAAATCTATTGATAAAAAAGCCAGACCCTTCCTCACTCGTAAATGGTGCTTCCCAGCTTTTCCCAAAATAGTCTCACATACTGCCTGATATGGCCTAAAAAAAAAACGCGTTCTGATAGTGACTAAATCTGAACTTTGACCTCAATAGTAAATATCTGACCCCATACAGAACTGTGGATGTTAGAGGAGGGATGTGAAAGCACACCAAGTTGTAAAATTCACACCACCTTGAACCATATTACAGCTGGGTGCGATGAATCTCAGGTTTTTGAAAAGCTAAAGCCTTCGGGGCAGAAATAGTCACAGTTAATGATAAAACAAAACCTAGTGTTTATTACAATGAAAACTACTGGTCAAGTCCACAGTGCAAAACAAAGGAGAACCATAAAGATGTAAGTCATGCCAGATAAAGCAGTTCGAGAGAAAAAAAGACGGTACCATCTGTGACTCCACAAGAGATCTGTATCTACTGAAAACTGATGGATTATCCTTGGAAGAGCCCCTTTCCTTATTGTCTTTGGAGATGCTGCATACACAACCATTTCTCAACCCGATCTGACATGAAAGCACACTGCACTGTGTAGGTGTCTTTCTTCCTCGGCCGAACAATACGACCCAGCAAGTTTTTGAAGGAGACGAAAAGCATATTTTTTGTGTGCAAAAGCATAATCTTATCTCATGTTAAGTGAGTCAAAGGATAGGGTTTTCAGTACAGAGACAGTGGCGTTTGAGTGTTATCATCATGCCGTGTGAGTGTTACCTAAATACCTCCATCCAACTCAGTCATCAAAGCTGAGTCAGGCATGTTTGAAAAAAAAAAGAGCTGATTCATAATGTTAAGAAGCACAGATGAGAAAGGAGATCACCGTTCACCACAGGATTTATCACACCACTCCGTGTAACAAAGAATGAGGTAAACCAGACAGCCAGATGTTCGCCCAGTTTTTAATTGAATTAGGAGGTGTGCCAACAATGCCTTCTCTCACCAGGCTGTGCCCTATCATGATGAAATTCCCTCCCACCCTACCCTTCGAATTCCTGGCATTTCCCAAGAGTGACAGCTCTTCTTTCCTCTCGCCAGTAGAAACGTGTCTGGGCATTCGCAAAGTGATATCTCTGGAGAACACCACAGGTACACAGGGACAGATCCGGTTCATAGCGCAAATCATCTTGATGGCTGCTGCCAGTCTTTCTGCTACTTTTTACTGCGTCATTTGTGATGGAGGAAGAGATATTCAAAAAAATGCTGTTGCTGTACGTTCATTTTACTTTCACGGTACATAAAGTTGCTATATTTGACATCACACAGAAAGACTGTGTATGAAATGGCTTGCTTGCAGTCACAAATAGACTGGGAAATATAGCTGCAGGCAGCGATGAGGGGGCCAAGCTGGCACAGTCACCATGGCAACTTGAGCTGACCATGTTAAAAGCACTGGCAGGAAAAATGAGTTGTTGCTTAATGCCCTGAGTGGCGACATTATTGAACTTGAGAACGTCAAGAAGAAGTACAAAGTGCATACACCAAGACTTTATTCAGATATGGAAATGTACTTATTCATTTATGTTTGATTGGAAAAGTTGGTGCATTTCCAGGTGTTCAACCTACGGTACAGTTTTAATACAATAGGATTCATGTCCATATCACTGCTGATTGTGAAACAGATATATCCATCAAACAAGAGAGAGCATAGCTTTAGGCCTGTTGAGCATTGTTGCGTACAATCTGCTAAACATGCCATAATGTTGTATGCTATTTCCAGACTGAATGTGATCCATATCTGATGTCATGAGCTTTGAAGTTAACTTGCTACAAGGAATATAACAGTACCTCATTAGGTGGTGTTATAAAGGTTACTCTAGCTTCAACTAAGCGATGGTGCTATAGTGCACGAGATGGAGACATGAAACTCGGTGAAACGACTGTCCCCAATGAGGGTGTCCCATTCATGCTCTTTAGCAGTAGCTGCTAGGAGCTACCACAGTGTTACTTTTATTTTCTCGCTCTGGTTGGCTAAGTTTAGGCAACAAAATGATTTAGTGTGGTTTACCACACAGGCACACCTGTGCACAGTTTACAAGCACTTTTTCACACATCTTCTTGGGGCCTCTTGCACAAACAACATTCAATGTTATATTATGGGAGAACATAGTAATCGTCCAACTGTGCAGTGTCCTTAAGTTTTGTGGAGCATTTTAGCATAATTTAGTCTGTTGTGTTGGTTTTGAATTAGCAAACAGCATATCATTGGGGGAGCTTTGGTTCTTCTTTTGGCTTCTTCCTGCTACAGCAGATCATCGGTTTCCACCTAACCCTGTCCTTGGCATCCACTTTTCTCACACCAAGCCTCTGAATGTCCCCTTTGATTACCTTCATGGGTTTTTTTCTCTTGTCTTCCACTTTTCATCTTGCCTGGGCAGCTCCTTCTTCAGCATCCTCTGTCCAACATATCCACTATCCCTCTTCTGCACATGCTCAAACCTTCTCGGCCTTGCTGCTCTAACTTTGTCTCCAAACTGCTTAACCTGAGCTGTTCCACTTGTGTATTAACTTCTAATCTTGTCAAATCCTGGTGACTCCCAATGAAAATCAATTCTTCCTTCTCCAGCTCCACCTACTGTCATTTTGTCAGTGCAATCCTGGTGACCCTGTCCATTTCACTCTCGCTGTTATCCTTCACATCACTCCTGACACTTATCTCCACTCTTCTTCACCTCGCTCGTGCACTGTCCATTTGTTTGGACGGTTGATCCCTGATATTTAAACTCCTCCACCTTCACTAACTCTGCTCCGTTGCTCCTTCACAGCTACACCTGTTTTGCTCTCATTGACAAACATGTATTCTGTCTTGCTTCTGCTGACTTTTATTCCTCTTCTCTCCAAAGCATGCTTCCACCTCTCCAGGCTATCTTCTACACAGTCACAGTGTCGTGTGCAGACTCCTGTCTAACCTCATCTCTCAATCTGTCCATCACCTCTACAAACAAGAAGGAACTCATAGCTGACTCTTGAGGCAATCCCACCTCCTCCTTGAACACATCTGTCAATCCGACTGCACACCTCACCACTATCTCGCTGTCCTCATTCATGTCCTACACCAGCCTCACATACGTCTCTGCCCCACCTGATTTTCATCAGCTCGTCTCTTGGCACATTATCTTATGCTTTCCCTAGGTGTCCTGGTTATTTTTTGGTTAGCATTTAAACTTTAAGGCTGGAGGAGTTGATGGATGGCAAAAAGCCACAGGGAAAATAAATACTGGACTTTCAGACACTTCATCAACTGAATACTAATGATTTGCTGGATATATTTACTTAACATTTAAACACAAAAAATGACAATATTTTATATTGCTGTGCTTATAGTTTTTATCAACATACACTCCAAAGAAATATATTAGTTTAAAATTAATGAATGTTTAAGTAAATCTTATTATTGGTCAATATTGCCGGGCCTGAAAACAGAGATGTCATTACGATAGAAGGCTGTGTTTTTGAGGGCTTAGGGAATAAGAGTCCATTCATTGGAAGCATGTCTGGCATATAGAGTAGAAAGTGTGGGTATTTAAAGGTTATGCCAGCACTTCTAAACTACCTACTGAAGACCCTGAGAGGGAGATTTAAAAAAGTAGCAAAACAAAGCATTTTTCCTCATCATCATTAGTATAATGGGCAGAGCATCTCTATGGAGTTCTCTCATATGGCCCCCAATAGAGATGGACTTCCTCTCTCTGCCGATGACATCACCTATCACCTCCAGCCTTCTGTTTCCTCTTCCTGTCAGCTGACCCATTCCCACTTTGACTGCAGCGTCTCTGGTGACCCCATTCTCATTTCACTATCTAGATCATTCACCAGATAGAATAGAGAATGCATCTGCAGCTGCATTTCAAAGAAACAATAAAACAGAGCCTTGAATACGCGATTACTGCAAAAACTCATTTAGCAGCTACAGGCTGAACCCCTGAGAGAGATAATTATGTTCTCATGGCCTTTTTGTTAATGCATTCATTGTGTAGGTAGTAATGTCAGACAAAGCAGTGATAATGAACATATATACTAAATGTAGACTACAAAACTGGAGCTGAGCAGCAGGTGAGAAGAACATGTGGAAAAGTTTATTTGTTTTGGAGGAACTGCAAAGGTATATGGCTAAGGAGAGAGAGAAAAACATGCTCCACCCCCACTGTTTTTACTGGACTCGGGAAGCTGCTTCAGGTTATTATAAAATACAGCAACGATCCCACACTCCATGATACAAGTGTATGAGCAAAGACAATAAATATAACAGTGATGGGGACTCTCTAAGGACATAGATATGCTGAGTTTCTATGCGAGTAGAGTATTATTCTGTCTGAGATGTTTACTTTTACTTGCAATAACTGGCCGGCACACTGACCCGAAACTGACAGAGCGATAAACAGCATTGCATTCAGCAGAGCATGCGTTTCACGGCACAATCTAGGCACAATTTCCAATCTAACATCTTTGTTTAAATCTCCCTGAGCCTCTCCCCGAATCAAAGCAAATATTTCTACACATCACTTACATTTGGTTTGTTTGTGTCGTGCAGTCTGTCTCTAAGAGATTTCTGGCTCCATCCTGCATTCTTGCTCCTACTAATTACACCACTCTAACGAGCTCACCCCAGACAGAGAAAATACTCAAACTCATTAGGTATCTATGGTGGCCGGGGCACTTATGGTCAGAGTGTGGGAGAAGTATGGGCTTGTGCACTCCCGCTCACCTGCTTAAGCATTAACTGGCTCTTTGAAGGTCAGCCATTAAGCACAGAAGCTTTTGATGTTCAGACGGTGATAGCTAGAGCTGCTATCTCAAAGAGACAGTCAAGGTCCTAAGTTAGAGGTCAGGTTAGTAAAGCAACTCTGCTCTTTCTTCCTACCTGACATTGGTGATGTTTGTTCAGCAGCTTTTGCATCTCTGTAGCAAGAATCTCATGCTATCAGGCCCTAAGAATAATTGTATCTGACAGGTATGGGAGAAAGGTTTATGTTACTGAAATAATTTTAGTGAAATAATTACACTGTTGAAAGAGGCAACACTAAAGTTGTACTACTGACGCCCTGAAATAAGATTTCTTCTGGTGTAGCAGAGTTCCACTTTTGACTCCTACAATCCTTTACCCCTCAGTCTACTGTGGCAAATCTCTTGTGTGTGATGAAGAAGCATCTCAACAGCTGATGATGCCTGTTTATGCATTACCACAGTAACAGAATGGCAAAGTGCCCAGGGGATTTCCCTGTATTTTATCAGTGCATTGTGAGGCAGGGCCGATCTTCCCAGTGTCCCTGAAAAATAAAATGCAATAAAAAAAAAAAGGGAGGAGACAAAAATGGACAGATGGGTAGAAAGAGTCTGATCAACAGTAATACTCACCAGGTGTAAACATATGCATCTGGGCATTTCTCAATATGGACTAAGGTCAAAGGGATGTCTGCCTGCTAGACTTCCTTCCCCTTGCTCTCATTTTTCATTTTTTGCTCTGATTTATTCAGGTCCAGGATGGCACAGAGGGCTTGACTCAGCCTGCTGCTAGACAAAGCCCCTACAGTGGAGTCAGTATTATTCAGATCCCGTATCTGCCCTCAGTCCTATGAGATCACCACAATGCTATGTCTCCCTCACAGAAAAGTATTCACACACTTAGAAAGATGCTATTTTGCAAGTGGAAGCACTGATGTTGCACAGACAAGGGTAATATAGACAGAACAGACGCCGGCAGACACTCACACACACCATTTACGTGCGCGTGCGTGCACGCACACGCTCAGAATCCCAGTCACACATGCACAGAAGGAGGAGAGAGGCTGCTTTGTCTCCACTTGGGATTTTCTGTGTTAATAAGATCTGAACTAAAACGCTGTATTCAGTTTTCACCAGAAAGCTGAGATTTCTGTTGTCTGAATCTGTCATGTTAGCCATAAGAAGGCCTTGATAACTGCCTTTGTATTGTATAGTTAAGAGCATTTAAATGCATAATGAGGATGACTTTGGGCATGGATTTTGCAGTGTAAACAATAAAATGAGTCTTGATTATAAACAACAGTTATGCCTAAAAAGTTAAAATAACATTTACTAAATCATTACTAAGTTACCTTTCAACACACTTCCATGCAGTGTTTTAGGTAATGGATTAGCATGTCGTGCCTCATGTAGTTTCACTTCTTTTTTGTTCTTTTTTCACTAAGTGCAATATGTGTTCAGTCTTCAAAGAAGCATGAAACCACAGAGGCAGAAAACAAAGGAGGTGGAAAGTCTGCAAAGTATTAAATATCATTACAATATAATAAGCTATTGGCAGGCTGGAGTCTTTTTTCATAGTCTATCTGCTTGGGTTTTGTTTTCAGGTTCTTCCCACATTCCAAAGACGCTCATAGTTAAATGGCTGTTCTATACTGACCATAGGTGGGAGGGTAGCTTGTGACTCCCCTAGTGTGACCTGGGATCGGCTCCAGCCACTAAGACCTTCTTATATGAAATACCAGAATTTGTCCTGCTTTTTTCATGGTCCAATGAAAAGAATGCCAAAGCACAGCAACAGGGAAAAACCTACAGGTGAGAAGCTGTTTTGCAGTGTTTCAATATTTTACTTTTACAGTCATTTTTGCATTTATACACAATAACAATAATTCCTTCACTGACAGTGACTGGAGCAAAGAACCACAATAAACTGACACAAAGACTTTAAAAATATCATTTTACAGACCGAACTTCTTCAAAAGAGCCAAGCATGAAATCTACTTTTTTAATGTAGATAATATCAAACATTATGTTACAATGTTTTGTGGTATACGTCATCACACATCATACACCAAAACTCTTGTGAATTCCACACCATGTGTTGTCGGTAACATGTCTCTTTACCCCCTAAAGCAAAATGGAAAAAAATAAAATAAAATTTCTGTACCTGTTTCATAAATCACCCTAATTCACATCTGTTCGAAAGTCACATATAGACATCCTAACTGATAACAGGTTAGACAAGTCCTATTATGCCAAGTTTTCCCAATAAATCGTAATCTTTTCTAAGTACTGCTTGTATCTGTGTGCCAGCACACCTCAGGCAGAGTCCCTTTTCACTGTCAGCAGCATAAGAAAACACCTTTTTTTCCTCAGTGTCACGTACACTATATAGTCCCCTGCTACAGTGGTGTGATGCAGGTCTCCATGGAAACCCTATATAAACAGCAATGTGTGGAGAATGACCACTGCCTACATGTGCACGCCCACATGTGCACATACACTCACATAACCCGCACACATATACAGCCATATGAATCATAGTGATCTCCTGTTCTCATAGGGTTAAAGAGGGGGGAATTCCACTTCTTATAGTGCTGGTCTACAATCATCCATAATTTAGAGCTCATGAATGATGAAGCACATATATCATACATACACGTATATACTAAATGCCTTAATGTATGCTACATGTGTGATCGACCCATGTCTGCAAAGCTTCTTCATAATTAAAAACTCCTACTAAAGTCTCAAAAGGGAAACAAAACAAAGACTCTTTTGAACAAAGGTTATATGGAAGGGAGATTCCCTTTTCTATATGTTCTGGGTCTCATTGACGTTCATGTGGTTCAAGTTAGTTACAATAATACTATACTGTGTACATCACATCATAGAAAAGATCTAGAGTTCTACTGGAAACAGCTTTGCACCAGAGAACAGGCAGCTTTCTTTGAGTTTTTTGAACTGTAAATGAAGGTGAATGCTATTTTATGGCCTGTAGAATTCATTGTAACTGTCCTTTGTTACGTCTGGCTATTTCATTTACAACAGGATGCGAAACAGACTAAACGAACAACATTTAAACTGAACCACAGGATGGTTTTATTGTTGTTAATCCTCCTTGACCTCATCGAACTCAACTGGAAAGCTGAGCAAGGAGGACAACATCATAGGAAGCTATGATTTTGCTCATTTTGGCTGCTAAAACTAATGGTAAAAAGCCAAGTTGTAAAATACTGGAGAAAAGCCAAATGTATAAGGACTCTTTGTTTGTTACATAAAAATGCAGATCACCCAGCAGATAATCAGGAAGTGTTGCATAAATGTGCACACAGTGAAGTCCCCTGACCGCTGCATAGATGATGAAAGCGGGCAGCATTTTAATTGTGCTCTTTTGCACTGCTAACCTGAGACCACTGAAATTGTGATTTAATACGGCCGCTACCAATTAAAACCTCTGTTGTCTCCTAACAGTGCTCAGAACTCAGTTCTATGAAAAGAAAAACATTTTCTTACTCTGAGCCGTTTCCTATGTGAATAATATATTAAGAGGATGGTGGGGGTTGGAATGACATTCCAACAGGCTCACAAGCACGGGCGCATGGATGCCCTGCAACACACTGGCTGTCTTTTTCATATAGTACTCAGTGGAATGTGGAGCACGCTGTCACATTAGCAGAAATGAATATACAGAGTAGGGATTTGCATGTGGTGAACTTGTGCATTTCTCTCTGCATCATTTTCTACTCCATAGTCTATTGTTTTTCTCTACAAGTTCTTCCACATGCTCTGACAATAGCCTCAATTCATCATATCTGATGGGCTAAATCACAGGCAAACCCCGTTGCTGCGATGCATCTCTGCAGGGACGACCTCGCCCTTCTCACACCCACCTGAATGCTCTGCTTCTCACACTGTTCACTGAGGTCGACTGTGGAAACAAAACCTTTGTTACACTGCTGCTGCTGCAGCTGGCTCAGACAGTCGCTGGCTCACACCATTCAAGTTCCTACCTGCCACTTGTCAACTTTTACAAGTTTGATATCTGAACATATGAATTCTAACTGCAAAAGCAGTTCCGCACATTTTTGCTGCCTTGGGTTTTTCTTTTTTAGCTTTTAGTGCAACTTGATCAGTTAAAGATGTGGCGATTGACTCCTGCGTGACACAAAAACCCCTGTTTTGCCTTTTGCAGTATGTTTTCTTCCTCATTCCCCGTGTGTCCCATGAAGCTCTTTCACATCAACTCTGTAGCATTTGTCTGAATCTAAGCAGAAGATGTGTATAAATCTTTATAAGCATTAGAATTTATCTGGCTGCTTCTATCTCCTATCACGTCATCTGTAAACATTAGTGATCCAATGCCACTGGAAGACACACACCCATGCATCACTGCATTTACTGGGCTTTGAAAGATATACTCCAGGTCCTGAACCTTTCTCTATAATTTTGATCTTAGTGTCGCCTGTCCAAAGATTGCAGTCCCAGAGCTAATTTGACCTTTCTGTTCTTGAAGCTGACTTCTAGCTTGCTCCTCACAAATACAAAAGATTCAGCTCTTGTGAACTCCTCTACATTATCAATGTCAGCCTCCTGGAGAGTGTTCATCACTTTGCAGGATGTTTTGAAGTGGACCTTCTTTACTAATATCTTTATCATTTCTGACATGCTACAAACTTTATGAATGCTCATTAGCCCATTATAACATATCTGACAGATCAAATAAATAGCTGCAGGCAAGCAGGGGACAGGGGAGTGTTTATTCTCGTGGTGTTTACACAAACAAAAAGCCCAGTCTGTCAAGATGCATTCTTGTGTGTTTGTACGAGTTTCTCTGTTGAGAAAGATAGCAATGACAGATGAGATTTTCTGCTCGTCTGCAAATCTGGACAAGCCCTAAAAACTTCCTTCCTAAGATGCTTTGCCTCCACACCAAAAACACTGCTAACATCAACATAATCCTCATATGCTGACAGAGTCACAAAGAATGGAAAAGGAGGTAAACTGAGGACGGGAGGGCAGGAGTGACCAAAAGAATTGTTGTTTTTCTTGTAGGCATGCAGGTTTGCCCCCTTTTCTTTCATTTCCAGTCAGCTGAGTAAAAATGTCCATTAAGCTGAACGTTATAATCACTATCACATGTTTACCTGCCTGGCTGCGGGCAACAAGTCGATGAAAACCATTTGAGAGTTCACAGCTCTAAAAGCAAACAGCAACACCAGCTTAAATCACTGCAGGTTTGACCATATGTTCTTAGTTGAAATGCTACACTTGGTCAAACCTTTCCTGATTAATGCCATCACTTCTGATGTTTAGCTAAAGCCCAGACGGAGGCAAGTGTATATGCTTTTTGTTACAGTGGGAAAACATGTTGCTGTGCAGGGGGTGCGAGTGCACCCCGCCCAGAGAAAACACATGGCATGGAAACACATTTTGTATTTCTGGCTATTCAACACACACACACACACACACACACACACACACACACACACACACACACACACTGCATATCCCTGGAGATCTGTGCAAAAGAATTCTGTGCCGTTGGCGTCCAATACCAGACAATTACTAGCAGGATCACCCAATCTGTAAAGATCTCATCTCCACATCCAGATATTTGACTTGACTCAGGATGAGTGAGATTCACTTTCTAGAACAACAATCAAACTGTGGGTCTTGGGTCTGCACTTGGTTTCCTGGTTGTCCAAGCAGCTGGGGGGGAGACCAAAGCAGCTTTATTTCTTTTCTTTTCCTTTTAAGTGGACTACAATTGTATCTTTGTAGATGCTCCACATGAGTTCACATTTACTCAATTTGCTTCATTTACATTTACTTTGTCTAAAATGACATGTTTGTGAGTGTTTGTTGAAGGTAAATGAGGCAGTAAACATTTGGGTTCAGTGAAGTAGAAAACCCAACAAGAATTTCCGCAGATAAAAGTGTGAGAGGAAGGGTGTGTGTGTCACTCTTTGACAGTCTCCCAGAAATGATTAGTTCCCATAAACAAACACATGCTTGTCTTAATTAGCTGACGAATTAGAAAGCAGCTTACACTTACACTTGGGGCCGCTTGTGTCCATTGCGCTGTGATGCTGTCCCTGTGAAAGTCTACTGCAGGTCCATGAGTGAGTGAGCGAGCATGTGAAGACGTGTGGAGAGCTGCTTGCTGCCGCCGCTGATAGATCCACAGTGGATACAACACAGAGCAGCAGCAGGCACCCGCTGATCTGCTGGGTCCTAAAGCCACCAAGCTCCCGTCGCAGCAGCACAGCTCGGAGCCACAAATGACTCGTGTTTGACAAGGTTACAAGTGTGCTTGAAGGGTAAAGTTAGCACTTCTTCGTCTGCAGTCTGCTAAACAAAGAGAAGGAACTCGCCTGGCCCTGTCCAAAGCCAAGCCCACCTAGCTGCTCCCTTAAAGCGCCTATTATGTCTTATTTGCTTATCTTAGACAAGAACCTGTTGCAGAGATGATGATGTGACCCTGTCTGTACTTGCCTGGGAGCAGAGTTTCAGCTGGCTATTCTACTTGCGCAAGTAGAGGTTTTACTGTCAAAAGCAGTCGATTTTTTTTAAGAAAGGACAGCCAGATAGGTACAAGGATTTCCGCGCGGCTTCCAGGCAGCTATATAATTGGAATAAAACCTTTTTAAATAGGAGAGGAGTCTAACTCCAAGTTTCTTGTTTCATAGAGGGGACTTGCCTGATAGTTAGCAAATAAAAATAGCAGTAAAGTAAAGGTAGAGTTTTTCATAAAGGGTTTTGACAAAACAGACAACTGCGAGAGCAAGGCACAATCGCACAGGTAGGCATACCATGAGTCACTCTTTGACGTTGCCATGATTTCACAATTCAGATAAGCAAAGTGCAGACAATTTCTAACACAAGCCTCCAGATAGCAGTCTCACAGGACCACTGATCCTAACCTCTAGAAAACTGTTTTATTTTTATTTTCTTTTTTTTTTCTGAACACACTATGACAGTGATATCTGTTGTATTGATCTTTTTGGAAAAAATGTGCCATTAAGGAAAACATTTAATCTCCTAAATCCATAGCTGACCAATCAGCATGCATTAGCAGAATGCTAGGATTTGCTATGAGAAAAAAGGAATCATTTCAGACACATGACGAGTACTAGATTCGTGAAACTAATAAATAACACTACTGTGCAATCTTGATCCGTTGGGATTGTTAGGAAAGAGGTGCAGTGATTTATTGAAACGGGCAAGCATATGTAGAACTACAGTATATAAGGCAAGAGCAGAGTTTGTGTAATTCCAACAAGCTTGAAAGTCAATATTTGGTATGACCTCCTTGATTCTTCAACACAGCCATAGCCAAGCTTTCTTGTGATTTATTTAGGTAGTCTTCAGGAACTGTTCTCCAGGCTTCTTGAAGGACTTTCGAAGCTCTTCTTTGGATGTTGGTTGCATTTGTTTTGTTCTCTGTCAAGATGATCCCACACTGCTTCAATAATGTTGAGGTCTGGGCTCTGGGGAGGCCAAACCATGACTCATAGTGTTCCATTGTGTGTTTTTCTTTAAAGATGTGCTTTTACTGCTTTGGCAGTGTTTCGGATCTTCATGCTGAAGAATACCAATCTGACAGTACTTTTTTTTCTTTCATGATTCAATCAGTTTTAGCAAAATCCCCAACACCACTGGCTGAAAGGGAGCCCGAAACCATGACAGAGCCTCTACCGTATTATATAGACAGCTGTAGAGGCTGTATTATTCTGGTGTCTTTACCTTACAATGTAAAGCATCTTGAAGTGACTGCTGTTGTGGCATGACTGAAAATGAGTGAAAAAAAGGAAACAAAAAACAAACAAACAGTTAAAACACCCTTCAAAAGGCTGGATAACTATTGCTCAAGACCAAATTACCAGAGAGTCTGAGTCTTTTGAAATAAAACATGAAGAAATGAGGGATGGCTCGACACTGTTGGTACTCTATGCAGTGAGTACTACTGAGCACCCCAGCTGGCATTAACAGGAAGTGAACAGGCTCTGGTGGTATCAGTCTTCATACTTACACAAGCACCTGGAAAGCAAATAAGGGCAGTTGCCTAAAACAAATATTCCAATATTCCACAGTCTATTAAAAGTGTAGCTAGTAAAGTAATAAAAAAGAGGAGGCTGGTTTTGATTTGAAGTTTAATTTTAGTGACAAAAATCAAAAATAACAGTATTCAAAGTCTTCAACAACCCTGGATCTTTGTCGGCACGTTAAATCCTTTGCAGAGTGTTTTATCTGTGAGTGATATAATCTCTGGAGCTACAAAATTATTAGATTACCATTCTAAAAGTATATAAATAAAAAGCAAATGCAAATGGATGACTACAACTCTCATCCTAAAACATTTAGTCATTGTTCTATTGCAACGGGTAGAAAAGCAGAAGGACAGAACCGCCGTGATTGCACATTCTTTTAGGTTATCGCACAGCTGCACAGTGAGATGAATCTATTGGTGATCTTTGACAAGTTTAACCAGAGTGATCTGATAAATTGTACATTTGCGTTCTCAATTTGGTTTTCATATCTAAATCAATTGTTGTAAACTACAGGTCTCTTAGTTTCTGTGAGAGAGCAAGAAAACAGGGGCACAGGTAAACAAAATGCATCCCTAAGCCAAAAAAAAAAGAGAGAGAAAAAAAAGCAAAGCGATGCTCGCAGGCTCACACTCTTTTTCATCTAGTCATTCTCACTGATAAAGTGTCATAAATGATATGCTATACCTACATTCTACTCATTCAGATTGCTGGTGCTGCACAGTCATACCTAAGAGAGCGTAACAAATAAGGCAAAGCCAAAATTCTCCTCATTATGTTTTACTACTGCAGCTCTGGTCACTAACGGTCACGCCATCCTTCATCCTTTAGGCTTAACAAAAGCAAAACACTACTGTATGACAGTCTCTATTGCTTGCACCCCACATAAGTTGCACACAAGTTTATCAGTCCAGCGTGCATAATTTCTCTCGGTATCCCAGGAGTCCATCTGGTGGGACCAGAATTTGGTTTATCACGTGAGGGGATGTAGAACAGGTTTCTCGGGCATGGCAGTGTAACTGTGTAGGAGTCTTCGTTTCTATCCGTCCCCTCCTACAGTTAGTCCGTCTCCGACTCTATGGCAGTATTCAACACACGTCTGTATGTTATTAAAACAGTCGCGCCTGTTTTTTCAGATCATTTCTCTTCCACAGAGCCAGCCGGTCAAACTCTTCCACGGTCATACCGAACACTTGGACAAACTCCTCTGGGGACAGGTGGCGCTGGAAAAACACATCATAGCAGAAATTAAGTCTCAAATTCTAGTCATGGTTTTGGGATTTCTTTGGCCGTTTATGTCTCATTTCATTAACTTACTTCCAGTCTGGCTCTGTCTACATCTTTGGGCAGCCGGTTGCGCCCTCTGGTGGTGACGATGAGCGACTCATAGGGGTAAATCTGCAGGATAAAGGAAAGGACACACGCACACATTTCAGATACCCAGGTACAAAAGGAGTGGAATTTCATTATTTAAAAAAAAAAAAAAGCCTTACTTTGTGTTCTGCTGGGAGAAAAGAGAGAGAGAGAATGAAGTCAGTGCAATTGAAAAAAAGCATGTTAGATTAATTGCTTGGCTCTAATAAGGTGTTTTTAATTCATATTAAATTACCTCTGCTTCCCCAGTTGACCTCGCTGCCACTGTCATATTGGTACTGGTAGCAATCTGCACTCTGAGGCTGAGGAACAGAGTAGGACAGTGAGATTAACAAGAGCAGCGAGCTTTGGGGAATTAACTAATAAAACAGCTTGAAAGCTGGCCGAAAGTAATAATGAAAAGTGAAATGGGCCAAAAGAGTTATTTGAATTAAGCCAAATAATATGTATGATAGAATATGTCACAGCTATTCATGCTTTGCCAGGTTCAGTGTGATCTCACCCGCTGGATGCCGTTGCGGCCATATCCCGGTAGTGAAGCTGACTTACAAACAAAATCTGAAGCAGAAAAAAGAAAACACATCAGCATGATATCAGTCTAGCCATGAGCTGCTTAAATGTTCAGTTGTTTTCATGCATTCTGGTGCCATAAGATGGCGCTCATGCCTAACCTAAAACAAAAAATATCCCTAGAGCTCCAGATGTGTGCAAATGATGCTGGTCGAAGAATCCGGGAGTATTAAAACTAGCAGGAAAAGATCAATAATAAACTGATGCCTTAAAAAAAACAGCTATTTAAATAAATCAGAGCCACATATTGAAACGCTCTGCAGATGAACTTACCGCTATCGGTGCTGTACTGTGACCGAGGAGCTGTAAAATAAACAGATGATACGATTACCTGTCACAAAAACAACAACAATAATAAAATAATAAACGCTTCAGCACACGAGCCTAATCTAAATTCATGAAAAACCTCATCAGGGAAAATAAGTGTAGAGTTTTGACATCAATCTGTCTTTTATAGGCTTGACAAAAAGAGGAATTAAAGAAAAAAGGGGGGCAAGTTCCACATTCATCAAGCCCTGCGAGGAACACAAAACATCAAAGGGGCAATAAGGCCAGGGAACATGCAAGCATCTTATAAAAAACGAGAAAAATAAGATGCACAAGTGTGCAAAAAACACACTACATGCTTCAACATCTAACTGCAACACTCAAGCTTGCACAGTTACAAGCCTTTGTTGCCTTTCAAACACCACCAGCGAGCCGAGTCCCATTCAGCCCCGCTCACTCCCATTTGAGAAGCGGCTTTAATGAGAGATCTTACCGCTCATAAATAAAACAGGATATGGGACACCAGCTGTGAGAGTGAGAGAATCACATAGATGCAGGGGTAGATGGAAGGGTAGATCCACCCATATGGAACAATTTTGGAGAGAGAAAGCAAAGGGAGCAGGAAAAAACCTGTCTGATAGAGATGAGGTGAGGCTGAATGTCAGAGGATAAAATAACCAGTAGTTTATACACTGTATGAGCAGCGAAGTGCGACTATTACAAAGAGAAACAAGTCGGCATGTGACTTTGTGACATCTGGAATTTCAGCACACCTGGTTGAGCACTCTGTTTCAGTTAGCTTGCAATTTTCTTAATCAGTGTGATCAGATATCCCTCCAACACTGACAGGCCACATCTGCCCCTGCCGCTGGCCTACCACAGCTGTTAAGCACACTCATCATCGTTCCATCTCAATACACCACCCAGCCTCCAGCAACGGCCGTGACCCTTTGTGACCTGCATCCGCAAACCTCATCGCCCTCGCCCTCACAACATACTGAGGCTCATAAAAAAACCCTTGTGGCAACATATAGGGCTGTACAGAAAGACAGTCATAAACCTGCTGAAACAGAAGAAACCAGCAGACAAAAGAGGTGGATGTACTGGGGGTGTGGGGGTGGGTGGGATAGGTGGATCCTTACAGCCATTGATGGTGTTGTTGTACGCCGTGGTGCCATAGCTTGTTGTGTTCAGTGTTTCCTTGCTCCCGCTACGAGAATTCCTCGCGCTGCCCCAGGGGTCGTTGTCATAGGAACCAGATCTGGCTTTCATCTCCTCCTTTAGAATCATCCTCCCGATGCCACTCCCAATCTGCGAGGAAAGAGGGCGAGGAGAGAAGCAGAAGGTGGAGAGGAAACAATGAAGGACGCGTTGTAGAATTAAACGAAAGACAGAGAAAGAGAGCAAGAGAAGCAAATAAGGAGGACGGCACAGGCGCCGTGCGATTAAAAAAAGTGCATTTATTTATTTATGGGTGATTTTCTTTCTTTTCGTTTTTTTTGAGGTGGGGACTTACTTCAGTGTGACGGCGAAGAAAAGAGAGAAAATTATGAAGCTCTTACTCTTTGAAGACCGTGACTCCAAGTCTCTTCATCTCCTCCCGTGGAGAAGCGTCTTCTCGGCGCCCGATAGGCTGGGAGAGGAAAAGAGATGAAAGAGATTCCCTTTATGAATTTTGCACTTTCGCGGGGAGCACAGCAACAGCGCGAGTAAATGGATAAACATGACAATATGGCTACAAAATGAACTGCTCTCCCATGTGTGCCATCGGTACACTCTGAATAAGTGAAACAGCAGTGTTTCGTACCCCTGGGGGAGCTGCTGTAGGGGTAGTAGTCAGACTCTGACTGGCTGTATGGCTCTGGAGAGTAGGTAGACAGTCTGGAGGATCTGAGGATGTCCTCACTGGTCCTGCTTTTGGTGGCTGCATCCACAGGATTGTCTGTTTGAATTAAGAGAGAAAGAGGCAGAACCAAAAGAACTGGCCTGTTAGAGGAATAGTTTGCCTGTTCAGTTTATGGTCGGGAGCTAGATGGGAAATTATAAACCATTCTTATATCTGTTAGTTCAATATGATTCTGGAGTCACTAGAGCAGGGGTGGGAAATTAATTTTCCTAAAGGGCCACATGAGAAGTCGGGACTGCTGTGAAGAAATACATCAACAAGCTTATAAAGAGAAAATTAATAATGAGGAGAACTGAGTTCAGCTTATTGGTGCGACCCTCAAAAAACAGTCCCGGTTTCTCATGTGGCCCCTTGGGAAAATCAATTGCCCACCTATGTTATTAGAGGGTCATCGCAGCTTAGCACAAAGGCTGGAAACTTCACTATGATGACAATCCTCTGGTTTTAGTAGAAACCAGATATAAACAGGATCTTGCAACACCAGAGTGGAGAAATTAAAATAAATGTGGATTATTTCTTGGCTTGCAGCAGCGTACTCCTGGTGTCTATAAACTACAGGAAAGATATGGTGCTTGGTTTCTGAATGAATTACCCAAACTAGATTGTTAATGAGCTTTAGGGCCTTGCGTTTTACAGACCCAGGCTAGCTGCTTCACCCTGCGTCTACTTTTTCTGTCAAGCTAAGCGAAGATGTTTCCTGGCTTCATATTGAACAGACAGATACTTAACAAGATTGGTATTGATCTTCTCATCTTGCTCTCAGTGTGAAAGGAAATTTCCCAACATGTCAAACTATTGCTTTAAGACGGCACGCACCAGCAGCGCACTAACAAAAACATCTTAATGAGCGTCACAAAGACGTACAGCGATGAAGCGCATTCACTCCACAGCTTCACACTTATGATATCCAACGCTCTTGTCAGAGAAGATCAATATTCCGGCCAACGGCGGGAAAATAGCCGGCATTAAAAAGGGAGTTCTGTTACGGCTCAGCCTGAGGCTCACATTCATTTCACGAATGGTGTGAGGCGGCGATATTGATGCCACTCTGCACTAAAGCATAGTCAACGGAAGTCAATGGGAGTGACATGCGGTGTAATGTCGCATAGATCGCTCTTCACTCTGTTAGCCATTAGCCATGCCAGATCCAATCCATGGCCCATTGAATTCCCATGTACACGATGCACGACACCAACACATATTCAGAGCAATATTGAACGCTCTTGATACTTCTGTCAGAGGAAGTATGGCTGCACAACACTGAATGCGAAATACAGTGACACACACGCATGAAGACAAATGAAATTCTGTATCTATTCACTGACGGTAACTGAAACAGTGAAAGGAGGGAGATACTTACAGAGGCAAGGTCACCGGGTAAAGTGGAGCAGAAGGTGGAGGGAAGTGAGTAAAAGTGATTGGATGCAATAAAAGAAAAAAAGAGGTGCAAAGATAAAGGGCAACATTATTGGAGCATCCAATGCGAGTGCTTTGCTACCCACACGGAAGGCATACATGTATATGACTGGGTGCTAACTGATTAGTACATAACTGGCATTTAGCGAACAAAGCAAATCTAAAACACATGTATCTGCTGTGGCCTTGGGTTTACATGGGGTGTGTTTGGCGCTGACACAAGAGAACATGTTAATCAATGGCTATTCAGGAAGACATGAAGTACAGGGATCAATATCACTGATGTATGAGTTAAATGTCATTATTCAAACAAGGCGAGCTAACAAAGGCTGCCAATTACAGTACATGCTACTTTCCTAATCGTGTGTAAAGGACTGCGCGAGGCAGCATCGTGACCAGTGATGTACTAATTTTTAGAACAGAGACACTGACGGGTGACGGGAGTCGACACGCTGCTCACTAACTAACCCCCACACACACACATACACGCACAGCACGGAAAAGCATGCAGGCAACAACAGAGATAAGACTGTCCTCAATCAAGAGGTCTTATGACTCTCAGCTGAAAAGGCCTTTAAAATGCAATTTAATGAAAGAGACTCTGTTACTGATGCACACTACCCAGAAAGTTCAAGCGCATTTAATTGCTCTGCCTTGTGAAAAAAAAATCCCCCAAAAAACAGCATCTCGTGTTAACCACACCACCATGCTATCTGAACATAATAAAGACTTTAAACAACAAGTCTATTTGTTTTCTAGAGCTGGAACACTTGTAACAAATGGTTTAAGCCCACATTAAAAAGAAAAAAAAGAAAAGGCAAGGCCGACAAATAAAAGAAGACTCCACAGCAAATCTAAAATTCTGTTACAAAACAGTTTTTCCAGTGCGCTTTGTTCCATTGTTCTGTTCTATTCTGGTGAACTGTGTTGTCCTCAGAGCCCTCTGTACTCAACGCTTCTCACGCCTGAGCAACCTTCACTTCATTCATGGCCCGTTCCAGCACTATTTGCCAACAAGAACCTGTCGGGAGCTGCGCGCGGTAGCAGGCATATTCATATGCTTGTGGCATGCACACTAAAACATCGCTCTTTTATATTCACTCAGTGCTGCTAATGCGAGAAGTCTGACTGATCTCCTTCCTCAACTTTGGAACGAGCCGCGCAAGTCAAAACTCTATCCCTTTTGTGCTTTTTCTAGCACTTCTAATCGTTGCTGTTTTTGTTTGTGCAGGCTTCGGTTTCACTGAACAGCTGGAACATCGACACTACTCGAAGCTGAATGGCGAGAGGCCGGTAAACACATCTACATCGGGTTAAACAAAGCATGACTAAAACTGACAGAAGGACAGGCAGGCTAAGGCAGGACTAACTGCACTGTACCCGTTCTCTTATAGATGGGAGGCTTCCTGTAGATGTTGGGATCCCCTGTGGCTGAGGAGAGAAAGAGGAGATGAAGACGTGAAACATGGAGGAGTAAAGGAGGAGAGGATGCGAACTACTGCCAGGCGAGGTAGGAGGGATGATTGTAAAGAAAAGTAAATATGCAGTATGAGGGGAAGAATATGCCAGATTGATTATGTGTTGTATAAATATACAACTTTCACATTTTCACACACGCTCACTCCTGAGGAACTTAATATGACCTTTTTTAAAGGACTTCCTTCAGTGAATAATGGCTGATGAAATCTTCTCTGTGAAGTGAAAAAAGAAATAAATAAATCTGAGAGTAGTGTGAATGTGAGGAGATGAGGAGTCCTACCTGGTACATGAAAATGTTTAGGGGGCTGGTTTGTGGTGGGTGTGCTTGGTCGCCCGTCTTGGCTATAATAAGGTGAACTCCTGCCACTCTCAGAGCCTGCAGCCAGCCATGGCCCAATCACAGCGAAGGAAACACGAGCATGAAGGAAGGCATCAGCACATGCAGATGAAAGCCAAACAACTCAAAAGTGTGTTTAAAATTACAAGGTGACACTCAGTAACCTTTCTACTTGTGTAACAACAAAGGTTATTGACTTATCAGCAGCATAGAGGGCTGTTTAGAACTGTAATGAGTAATTACAGCCTCAATGCACATGTGTAAGAGTTAAATGAAATGATAGCCAAGGAGCAACTGCAGCAAAGGTGACAGTCAAGCAGCTACTGTGGCAGATATTTGTCACCAGTACAAATATATTAGGGGCTATTTGTCTTAACTGGTAATGACAGATGGAAATGACAAACACTTTGATCTCTAGTAAAAGGAATAGTTTGACATTTTGCTTTTGTGCAACTAGTTGGACGACACATTTGAGTTTATTCATTGTCTTTATGCTAACTATGTGGCTACAACTTCTACAGGAGCTTCTAATTAAAAGATTATTACTTAGTTGTTATGTGACTTAATGAAGTTTCCAGCAGCTGGTTTCCAAACTTTCTAAAACAGACATCTTACCAGGGTAGCCATAGTGCTGTGGAGAGCGAGGCATGATGGGTGACATGCCTTGGCGACTATAAGTTGGTGAGTCGATGTAGCCGGGACTGGAGCACCGCCTTTGCTTTATATCTAGGCTGTCATAGTCCTAAAAGGGACAAACAAAGCAAGTCAGGTGAAAGACGAGCAAACAGACACACAGCTCACCGAAATGACAACAGCTCACTTGGGTGAACTTGTACTACATTCACTGCTACGTTCAGAGTGTTTACCTGAGAATAGGGAGAGAGAGTCCCAAGTGACTGCAGGGGAGACAGGAAAAGACAATTAAAGTTTAAAATTTTAACGAAATCAACTCATTCAGTTTCTTAGATAACCACTCTGAAGAAGAGGGGCTAAAGAAAAGAAAGTAAGAAAAAAGAAAATAGGGCTTCATGACTTTGTTTTCAGAATACAAATGTAGGAAACAAAAATGAGATTGTAGGACTAAAGTAATAATTCTGAGAAAAATGTCAGGATGGAAAAAAAATTGTAAATTGTGATTTTTTTCTCAAAATGCTGAACTGAATCTGTGGCTGTAATCCTCTTCCATACCTCAAAAGCTGACTGATTAAAACTTTATTGCTCAGTTTCCCAGACACGGAGTCTAGACTACTTTCAGTTTAATTTTTCTTTTCTGTTTTTTCAAAGACCAGGTTTAATCCATTGTCTGAGAAAGTGGCTATTTATCTTCTTTTTAGACTGCAAAATCCAAATGAGGGTTAGCATGCATTATTTCTTGGTTGAAGCTTGCAAGGTTTGCTGTTTAAAACCCAAACCGATCACCTGCAAGCTCTTTCTTCTTGAGAAGACAGATGTGAGAGTGGCATGAAATATAATCAAAATTTTAATCATGAAAACATAATTTCCTGTAAGTATGTTTACATTTGATTGCACATTTGCACTACAAATAACTGGCTGCTATGTAAAAAAAATTAGGTCAAATGTTTTAAACAGTTCACTCATCCACAAAAGACAGTTTGATTGTTTTTCACCTTTAAAAGTACTTCTGTAAACATCACATCAGTCAAATACCAAACAAATATCAATAATTTCTGGGATTATTTTTCAAAAACAGAAAAAAAAAATCGAAAACTAACAAAATATGCCCAATCAAACTGCATGACACCGACTTTTGATCTTCCTGAAAACAGACGAGTGACGAGTGCAACGCTGTGTTTGACCTGGAGTGTGTGGCTGCAGTACCTCCCCATAGCTGTAAGTGTCTAGTCTGTCATCAGAGATGTATCTGTGGTACGGCTGGTATGAGGAGGATATGAGGTCTGGCTGTTGGACCTCATATATGGCTTTGACCTTTGGCAGGGCAGCTAGGTCCTTATAATCTAGGATCTCATTCTCCACTCTGGCCTGGAGAGAGGACACACATACACCCACCAAAAGACAGCGCTACAGCAACAAGACCTGACATCGACCACATGGACAATGAATGAGAACTTCACCAGTGATAGCAAGCAGATCGTGAAACAGTGAGAGCCGTAGAGGGGGGGGCAGAGAAAACTTGATGAGGAACACACAGGTACAAACGAACACGCTGCAGGAGCTGACAGCACTATAAGCTGTTGACTTTCAGGATATCAGCATATGTCAGAGAGAAAGCAGAGGAAGCACAGACAGCAGGAGAGAGAAAGAGAGGGAGGAAGCGTGGAGACAGTATGGATGACAAGCGTGCTTACACTGCATTTCCCCCTCATCCATCACCTTAAACAGAAAGGTCATTGATTATGAGAAGAGAGCAGGGCAGGGCAGGGCTGAGCAAGGAGCAGTGACTCCTGCTTGCATGCAGATAACCCCTGACATGCTAATACTGCAGTGATACACAGCAACAATTCAGACAGCCAAAAAGGCAGGACTTACAAGTGCAACTGCTAAGCACTAAACAAAAAATAAGGCCTGGCTGACACCCTGATGTGGTTTTCAGCATAAACACTGCTCAAAAAACTTAAAGGAACACTTTGACAACACATTAGATTGGAGGGGGAGATCATGCTGGATATCTAAACCAACATGGACTCTGTAATGTGTTAGAAACGAAAGGATGCCACATCGTTTAATGGAAATGACAATTATCAATCTACAGAGGGCCGAATTCAAAGACGCCCTGAGAATCAAAGTTAAAAAATGATGCAACAGGCTAGTCCAATTTGATTAAATTATATTCCAGTGAGTCAAAGGGGCACTTAGTAGTTTGTATGGTTTGTATGTTGGGGCAGGCTGCTAATAACATGACAGATGGTGCCCGGAGGATCTCCTTGCAGATCTGGAAGGCACCATCAGGGCATCACTGAGCTCCTGGACAGTCTTTAGATCAGACATTCACACCAGTGCCATGCTGCAGGTCATTTTGCAGCTTTGAAAGTGCTCATCCTGTTCCTCCTTGCACAAACCAGCAGATATCAGCCCTCCTGATGGGTTAAGGACCTTCTGTGGCCCTGTCCAGCTTTCCTACAGTAACTCTGTCCTGGAACTTGTCCATGCTCTTGAGACTGTGCTGGGAGACACAGCAAACTTTCTGGTACATATTGAGATGCAACCACTGTAGGGTCCAGAAATCGCCTCATGCTACCCCTAGTGGCACTGACCATAACCAAATGCAAAACAGTGAGAAAGCAGATGACAAAAAAAAAAATGTCATTGTCCTCCAGCTGTAAAACCATTCCTGTTTTGAGGGTTGCCACTCTAGTTGTTAATTTCATTAACACTAAAGCAGCTAAAACTGATTACCAACCCCCTCTGATATTTAACTGAGCAGATCAATATCACAGAGGTTTAACTGACTTGATGCTACACTCCGATTAACAAGTGTTCCTTTAATTTTTTTACTTAGTGTATAATGAGTAGAGTGTTTTTTGGTCATTGAATATTGAAAATGAGCATGAAATATCCAGTCAGGTTGAAGACAGTGACACATTGTTTCCACAATTTTGCCATTTGATTTGAAATAAAACTGAAGAGAGAGATTCAGTAAAGGACCGACAAAGCTTTGCAAAAGGAGCAAACCCATTGTTTTGGCAGTTCTTAAGTTCCAGACTTCAGGCGGTCCTTGCAGCCAAAACAGTTTTTTGTCATTAAAGCATTAAAATAATCAGTTTATAAAATGCTTATATGAATTTGAACTTTTGAACCGCCCCCTGAAAACATGGGAATGTGTATAACAATAAATGAAGCAATGCAGTTCAACCCCTTGAGACTAAACGACAGGAGTTCAGTCGCACCGCAGTTGTTTTATTTCAAATCTAATGGGATGTCTGGCACATCAGCAGTGACAACAGAGGTTAAGGACACAGACAAAGTGAACAGGCCAAGGGAGCGAGCAGCCTCTTTTATTTTGTGCTTGACTGTTCAAGCCTAAGCATAGTGCTCGTGATTCTAGTGTAGCAAAGGTGCTTCAAGGGTAGGCTCGGTGGCAGTGTGGCAGCCAAAAGTGACTAAAAGCTGCAGAGTCACAGGTTACTTACACATATAACTCTACTGGGAGAGCCTATTGAGGAGCCCGGGGGAGAGATGGAGGCCTCGGACAGGCGTCTGTGCTGTGGGTTAGAATCAGACAAAGAGGGAGTTAATTCACATAGTGAGGAAGTTTCACTCTATATCTGTGGGCTTCTCTCTGTACCACTGTCAAATGCTCTTAGGACTGTTTCAACTAGTGCTCCGTAAACACAAAGACTGAATTGAAAGTCCAGCTCACCCTGAGTCTCCTCTCTGCTCTTGCCGCTTGCTTGCATAACGGGTGCCACACCTCGCATCCTGAGGAGCAAGAGAAAGAGGGCAGTCACACAGTTGCTGGGTGTTCCCTGCATGCCGTGCGTTTTCTAAAATTGGTGAGCACAATCTAAAACATGCATATGTGTGAATACTCGACCTGTCAGGTACATTTCCTCGCCCTCTTTGAACATCATGTTGCAGCGGGCGCACCGAGCGCAGGTTGGATGGTAGTGTTTCCCTCCTGCCTGTGTGATGAGGAGAGGACGTGGCTGAACGTAAATCATCGCCACAAGGATTTTCACAGATTGAGGGCTAATCTAAAAATTGCACCCCGCCTAGCAGAGCAGGTCACTGTTTCCATATGTTTTTTATGCGCTTTATTTGGCCACCGGTAGCCTGAGAAAATATTAGGAGACCAGTGGATTGCCTGAAGCTGTTTCATCAGCATGCTAGAAACCACCCATTCTCTCCCTATGACATAATTAGAGCAAAGATCCCCGTAGGTCAGTCACATGAGGAAGCATGTGTATGCATGTGTATGTACAATACAGAATCATGTAAGTGAAGGACATGTGAGTGTGAAATATGCCCTTGAACATGCAAGGTGCCTCGAGGGGATAAATCCAAGCACACGGCGCAGCTGAAATGGACACAGAAAAGTGATCACACTCCTGATGTTTCTCACATGCAACCCTGCGGGGCTGATGGCCGAGGCGTGGCCCCATCCCATCACCTCTGCCTTCCCTAAACGCACCATTCGAGAATTTCTATTTATAGAGGCACTGCAGACGAGGAGACCTGAACTGTGTCAGCTGAACTCCCACGGCATGCAAGTTAAAGTGGGTGTGTTTGTGTGCACGGTGAGGTACTTTATATCATTTCAAGCTGCACTGAATCTTCCTGGTGTTCATACTGTAAATCGCACGTTTTTACTGGATTTCCAAGAAATCGGTTGCACCTGATGAGCGAGCTCCCTCCAAGAACTCCCACTGTGCAGCAAGACGCTCAGCTGTTTCCGAGACACATCTTAACCGCGCTCCCTATCTGCTCAGGTTACTACGAAAGGGGGAGGATGCAGCACTTCTGTCTGTTTTCCAAGCAGTGGAGCGTTTACTATCGGTGGCCAAACGGTATCAGTTAAACAAATGCTGTTACCATCTCAAATGAGGAACCTCTGTGGTGGCACTAACAGGCTGCTAAATTTATTGCCAAACTGAGACATTAAGTGAAACATAAGAAAGACGGTTTTATGATCCTCCACCCTCCACTTTCCCCCTTTATGTCTCCCCTCCTCCATCTTCTATATAACTACTCATTAAACTAACAACCTTTGGCTGTGTTAAGTTAAAAGGAAGCGCTGCGTCGTGGGGGAAAAAAAGTCTAATTATCGACACAGATGCAGAGAGATTAATCCGAGTGTTTGACGTCGGACAGCATAAATGAAAACAATACTTTTAAACAGACGTCTGTGCGACTTATTGGTATCTGTCAATGTGCCAATAATCAGCTCCTAAGTTTTTCTTATCCTTAATGAACTGCATTTTGCATGTGTAGGGCTACAAACCTCTGCATGAGATTTCCCCTGAGTCAGTCTCGATGCACGCTGCATCTTAAAGAAGTGCATCATTATGTGATCAGAAACTGACAGAAGACCGAATGCAAGCGAGCGCAGATACACATGTTCAGAGAACAAACGACACAGATGCAGTGGGAAAAGAAAGTGAGAGAGAGACTTGCAGCATGAAGGCTGACATGTCCCCATGTCTATAAATAGCCTAGAGAGGCTGACAGTCAGGAACAAAGCACTTTACACCAGCTATTCTGACAGGCGAAGGAGCAAAGGGACAACAAGACCCTGTATGTGCATGTGTGTGTTTGTGTGTGCGTCTGACAAAGTTTTACTACATCTGCTCCCTTTCCTCAAGTCCCCTCAGACGCAAGACGCCCACCAGAGACTCTTCCAAAACATTTAATTAGCATCTGCACTTTATCACTTTCATTATTTCCAGCCCTGCTCTCCTCATTACTCTCCCTTCACTTCTTTCTTAAGCCCAACTCCTAACTCCTTGCTGTAGATCCTTTGCTGCTGACTCCTTCTGCAATCTCTTAAAAAACTGCTTCACTCTGTGCATTTTTAATCCCGCTTTCCGTGTCTCCCTCTGACATCACCCTTCACTTTTTAGCCTCTGATCTTTTTTTTTAAACTCCCTTTTTGTCTCCGTTCTTTTCACAAAGTTGTGCCTCAGTCTAGTTTTTTTTTTAACCTCCTCAGAGTGGAGGGTGGTTTGTGTTCTCTTTGACCTCAAGTAGAAACAGTCAATCTGCTCGGATGTTCTGTCGGGCGCGCTCGACGTGGTGCAGCTCAATTGGTTTTGGTTTAGTAAAGCTTCACAAAATGTTTTATCACCCCCTCAATCTTAAGTCGGTCACTCCCTGAAGCGCAGCCGGGCTTAAACTCCGCAGAGGACGTGCGACGCGGCCGTTCAATTACGATAACGCTGATTACGCTCCGCGGTTCACTCCAATTTGGATTTCTGTGCTGCTGCTGCGGTGGGATCATCTAATGTTGACATCTGGTTCCGTTCTCACCTCCAAAACCCTTCCACTGATGTATCTGCTGCAGGTCTCACATTTCACCCCATACTGGGCGTGGTAATCTGCCTCACAGTATGGCACTCCATCCCTGCAACATAGAACATATAAAAGAAACTTGCTTGTAGAGTGTCAACGACACAATTTGCCTTGTCTTGGGGAAACCGCAGATAAAGGAGGACAGAGCAGTTGTTGGGCATTTTGTTTCTCTCTGTTTTCCTTCCCTTTACACACTCACTTGCTGATGTACTCTCCAGTGAGGACCATATTGCACGTCCGACATCTGAAGCAGCTGACGTGCCACTGTTTGTCAAGTGCCAGGAGAGACTGACCCTGCTTGATCTCGGCTCCACATCCAGCGCAGTCTGGAGAAAAAAAAGAAAAGGGAAAGGGAGGGAAAGAAAGAGGGACGCAGAGAGATAAGATGTTAAAATGTTGTGGAGTGGTAGAAATTGTAAGAGACAGAGAAAGGCAAAATGAGCCCAAGGACTAAGTGTACATCTTTAAGCACTTTCTGAGCTACTAAGTGCAGTTTTCATCACTGCCACCACCTTAAATAAAACCTACTGTGCTTTTTACACTCCCCTAAGAGGTCCAGGGGATGTGGGAAAGTAACAAAAAGTGTCCGTGTTAAAAAAAAAGGAGACAGGGAGGCAAAATTGTTAAATTAAAAGTTTTTATTAAAATTTCTATCACTAGTTAAACTAAGAGATACGGGCAAGCCGATAAGTAAGGAATGCAACATTAGCTTAATTGCTGATTATACAAGCATAGAGCACATACATCGGTTTTGCCCTCAGAAAGATGCTTCAGCAGGTGTTACTGACCAACAGGAGCGTCGGGAGGCTTAAAAAAGGGTCAGCCCTCTGTCTGTTTGTACTAGATGGAGGCTTGGTTTTAGCTTAACCTTTTTGACCCGCTCTGTTGCACATGAGAGTAAGTCACTCTAGGGACCACTCCAGTCTGCTTCGTCAGCCAAGACAAATTGTGTTTTGTAGTGAAAAACTGCAGTGTACAGTGCAGGCTGGGTTTCTGGCGTCCAAATCAATCTTAAAAAGTGATTTAGTGGTGATTGTGCTGAGTGTAAAAGGGCTGGGATTTTAGTCCCAGACCGTTCTTCTACTGAGTCATTATACACTTCTGATTTCAGCCACTGGATGAAATAGGTATTAGATCATCTAAAATTACGTACCAATGTTTGTGATAAAGAGCAGCCGGCTATGGACGCATAACAATGTACAATAAAGAATGCAGGAATGTTGCTGCTCACCACGGCTTTATCTGTGATGTCAAAGCAGTTTTTTAAATGGTAAATGGTATGGCTCTTCTTCACACAACTTGCCTTATTTAGCCATGCGCACCTGGCTCAGACCTTAAAATACATTCAGTTTTAATTTCATTTTTTATATATATAATTTGTTTTTTGGTGAACGTGTGTGAATACACATTTCTCAAAGTGCAGAAATTGCCACAAAAAAACTTTTAAAAAAGTAACTGCTTATGACCCAAAACATATAGCCTCATCAATCATGTAAGGTGGTGTGTTTGTTATTGTGTGGGTAGTGTGAAAAGAAAATGAAAGGAGTAGGCGAGGGGGCTGATACGCAACAAAGGTGCCCAACAAAACTGGGGAAGTTGGATTCATGTCATACACACTAAGCTCTTACCCCACTGTAATATATCACGTTAAAATCTTGAATGAAATGAATTCGAATCCGCGGTTAATTACAGCACTGTGTAAAAAATCTTATGTCGCCCCTCATTTCTTTATATTTTGCTTCCACTGGTGTATGCATGAGAAAACTTTAATAATTACTTAGCTCTGTTTTTTTTTTCTTTTTTTCCCTCTAAGAATTCTGCAAACTAAGCATTTATTTACCTTCTTAAATATCCCGATCGTTATGCAAAATGAGGCAGTGCATTAGTGCGTGTGCCCTATTCCGTCCACACACACTGCATCCTCATAAGACAGAGTGATGAACATGTACCTGGGGAGCTGTTCGATTTTTATTCTGCTGAATGGAGCAATTTGGGGAGGACTGTTGTTCACTGCCTATACGCCATCTGTTGTTACTGCACAGCCACTGAGCAGCAGACTGCTGTCTGTATGCTATGCTTAACAAATGATTCACTATCAGTCACTATCCTGCTGCTGTATCATAGTAATTTGTCATTTTAAATAACGAGAAGGAGAAAAATAACTTTACTAATAATCCCTCTGGGAAATTCCTGCATAACAGTTGTGGAGGATTTGCAGAAGGAGGAATTACGCATATCTGAATGAACTGAGGAAGGAGGAGCTCTCTGTGACCTTCGCTGAAATATTCTGTCATTATTAGGACTTTTTCTGAGTGGGCTACTCTTGCCAGCAGGATGACTGTGCAGACTGTGGGAGACTTCCAAGACAGAGCTTAAACACCAACTCCTCTCTGCTACTGCATGTAGATCATCCAGCTCTGGTACCAGGAATAAACCAACCATCTTAAAAAAAACTTTAGTCTCTACTTCCTGTCATTCATCCTCAGATTTTATCATAGACTGTAAAATAAGATGGATGCAGGTGACATCACCTGTAGGTTTCGAAAATTCTGTTATGAAGCATCTAGATGAGCGTTAACACCTTTGCCAGCTTGGTCTAACTGCTTGCTCAAACCATGACAAACCATTAGCCATTAGTGGTTTCCTACCAAAGATAATCCTAAATTTTAAAACACAGTATGACTGAGATTAAAAAACAGACCACATTTTTTATTCAATCTGACTCGAAATGAGTGACTGACTCAGCAAGAGCTTGTTCACAAGACACAGTTCAATAGGACTGGAAGTCTTTTTGTAGTTATAGCTATCGCCATCTGGTGCCCTTCAGATAGAATGTGAGATTAAAGCACTTTGACATTAACTTAATGAGTCTTTAAAACAGTCACAAACCCAACATCACTAAGGCTAGATTCATTTTTTATATGCAGTCAAAGATCTAGTAACACACATGGTAGCAGGCTCATGATTCCTGTTAATAAACAACTGTGAGCATGCAGTGAACAAAACCACTAAACCCTGTATGTTGGAAATTGGCAGGTGGAGTATGTGTCTGTTTGTGTTGCATAATTCTCAGCTGGCAGATCAACGCGGCAGGTCACTCCGCTGATTTGACAGACACATGATTAGCTAAATGAGCAAAGTAGGCTTCGTGGACATGTCGCATTAGCTTTAGCGCACCGTAGCGCCTGGTGGCCCTAAACAGAACGGACAGAGCGGGGTGGGCGCTGGACTTACGGCTGGGCCCGTGGATCTTGATCGGTTCATTTGACTTGACAAGTGTGTGGGAGCACTGCTGGCACACGCAGTCCTTTCCACTGAACGTCACCCTGTCTCCAATTGGAAAGGGTTTACTGAGGAGGCAAAAAAAAAGACAGACAAGAGAATTAGAAAGCGGAGCACAATGGGCGTTAAAACGCCTGCAGTAATTCTGTGTTTACATCCAAGTCTACTGTATTCATTGAAATAACAAATGGGTGCTGGCAGAGACATGATTCGGTGACAGACAGGCCATAATCCTGCTGACACAAGCTGAATGCGGTCCGACATCCTCTATGAAACTGAAAATACATTTGCAAACTGTTGTGATGATGAGTTAATAGGATGCTGATTGTTACAGGAGCACCTGGCTGCTCTGTGATTAAAGAAGCGATAATGCGACAGGCTTCTGAAAGGAAAACTGGCTCTCTCAGTGAGAATAAAAACTTATTAGGGAGACTTTGTGGAGCGCATACTAATTTTAATTGCCTATTGCTCTCTCAGTCTAGCCATCCAGCTTGCCCTCCCTACACTGACGCCACCAGGTCACCATTTTCAAGGCTTCAAAGAAAGAAAGAAGAGCAAAAACATGTGCCTGCTGACAGGCGGAGAATATGACAACCAGGCAACACCAATGAAATCAAATTTGCCACATCACGATGCACTGTTTTGACTTGCTTTCCTCTCCTTTCCAAGGAGACAGATTGATTTCCTTATGACCAGGGACGATATGAGAATGAATGGGGAGCTAAAAGGCTTAGAGAAGGCTGTGTAAAAAACATAGATGGCACTAATCCTTTTACTCCCCCACCGAGCCCTGGAGCCGGAGCCAAGACCCAGAGGGAGGCTTGAGTCTCCAGTAGAGGCCCCAGTCAGCACACATGAGTGCAGCACATCCATGTAGTCACTTAAAGGTGCTCAGACCATGTATAAAGTCTTCTCTCTCTGTGTGTCTTTGCTAACAACATATTCGAGACTTGCTCCTCTGTGCATTTATTTTATTCACAAAAGGGCACCATCCAAACATGAGAGCTGAGCTGCAGATACACAAATTATGCAACAAAAGCTATGGTAAACACAAGCTGCTGGAAAGTGATTTCACTAAGGCTTTATTTTGAATGTCACTCTTCGGCTGTTCCAGAGGTTAACTGCATATTTTAAAATTCAGACATGTGTCCATGTGAATATTTGTGTCCAGCTCCAAGCACGACAGACTAAATCTCTTCTACATGTCTGAACATAGCATTCACATTGTATAGTTCAGCAGAACGAAGCACCAGAAATGCTGTGATGGTGCAGAAAAGCATCTCCGCGCATTTGTGACCTTGTCTTTACCTGTGTGTTGCTCTCACTCCCTCAAGACACTCTTGCCTTGTCAGCCCTTTGCAGCGCTTTAAAAATTTACTCTGTTTACATATTTAATGCTTTCTTTTTCTTAACTGGCCAAAAAAGTAAAGCTATTTCTGGCTTTAGGGGTATGTCCTCTTGCTTTGATCACCACTGCGTTAAAAATACGTTCACGTGTAAAAGTGAAACTTGCATTCGGACTCCATTAAAGCTGAAGCAGTGATGACAAAGAAGTCAAAGTGGAATAATGATGAGGAGACAAAGGAAGAGAGGGCGATGTGGCTGATGATTAAAGAGCGCAAAGATTATTATTTGTGAATAATGCGAATGACGAAGAAGAAGCAAGAGCAAAGGAGGTGCGTCCAGAAGGAAGACAGGAGTGAAAGATGAGGGGAAGAAAGGACATACAAGATGGAACAGTCAGCAATGTGACAGGGGGCAGACGGAGCACGAAAGAAGAGATTCACCCTTTGGCTTCTTGCTGTCTCTTCTAGTTTACTCCACATACACTGACAACACATACACACACATCACTGTCACTGCCAGCGCTGCTCCACTGCCTGTCTCTGTCCTGCTGGTATCATTTCAGTTTTTTGGAAGGGGGTAGGGGGGGTTGTTTTTTGTCTTTTGCCCACAGCTGCTGGGTCAGAATGTGTGTTTATCAGGCAATGTCAAGCAGATACCCGACAACAATCTCTACTCTACTGGAAGACGATACTATAAGTAAGCTAAAAGGCTGCTCGCTTATTCACAAGGAGGCGCCACAGCAGGTAACTCTGCATGTTTGATTTGTCAGATTTTTTACGCCCTGATGCCCTTCCGAACGCAACCCCGCAAGGGATTTGTGTCTTCTCCCAGGATCAAAGCAGGGATCTTTCGCTTGTTAGGGGAATGTGTAAACCACTACAATATGATTTACTCTGGATACTGTTAGTAAAGATCCTTATAATGTAAACAACACATTAAAAACCAGTCAGCAAGTGAGAGGGTGCAAATGAGAGACAGGTTATCCCATATATGCAGCATGCTCTGAAGCGAAAGCGAGGGACACGGTCAAATAAAATAAAGAAAGGAGCCAACATTGATGCTGAGATTTCATTCTGAAGGAGCTTCACATGAACACTGATGGAGTTCATAGGAGAGATGACCTACTTTTACTAAACCTAAATGTACGATACACCAGGTCAGCTTTCTATCTTTCCTACACTTGAGCTTTCCAATCACACATTTGCTGACATTCAGAAGATGAATCATGAGTTAATTATTAAATCCTCCATGAAAAAAGTCAGTCAATTAGCCAATTCTTGTTTTTAAAGATGCAACTTTTGCTGCGTCACTTCAGGTCTTGAGGCTGAAAATAGTGACTCATAGCCGAAAAGTAAAAAACAGTCATGCGTTTCTTATTCAGTGCCTCCACAATCTGTTTGCTATTTCCCGTTGTCTCTATCATGCTGTTCTCTAACAAATTACTAATGAAGTCTCACAGAATAGACTGAGAAAAGCACAGATACTCTAAAGAAGTCAACCGGTAGGTCTCATATATCTTTTGTGCAATACATAAAGCAGCATGCTGAGTGCATGCTGCAAATAGTAGCTACCAATAACAATATTATACTGTTTATTTGTTATAATCATACATATCCAATTCCAAGCTAATCCAAAATAACTAAGGTAACTGTTGCATAGGCAACTTTTAATCACATGAAATTTGTTTATTTATAAGGAACCCCATTAGCTTCCACAACAGTGGTTGGTCTTCCTGGGGCCCAAGCCATCAAATACAATCAAATAAAATGTTACGCAATAAAGTCGATGGAAAATATCCACATAAGTGATAATACATTTTCTGTTTTGCAATAACTGGTTAACATTGCCTAGCAGATGAGGACAGCATTTTGCCGGTAATGAGCCAGACATTGTTATGTCATTTTGAATCGGTGGAAACCAAAGCAGAGCAAAAAGAGACTCTGTATCATCTTTACATCTTCCAAAGTGGCCAAATATAAGGGCCATTAGGTGATCACTGTGTCCATGTTTTGCCAAAAATACACTAATACTCTAGGAGGAGTGACAAATTGTGTGCAAATGATGAAAGTGACCTTGACCTTGGGCAAACTGTGGGTGAAGGCCCCTTAAATGGTAAATGGCCTGTATTTGTATAGCACTTTTCTTAGTCCCTAAGGACCCCAAAGCGCTTTACACTATATTCAGTCATTCACACACACATTCACACACAGGTGATGGCAAGCTACATTGTAGCCACAGCTGCCCTGGTGTGCGCTGACAGAGGCGAGGCTGCCGGGCCCTCCGACCACCACCAGTAGGCAACGGGTGAAGTGTCTTGCCCAAGGACACAACGACGAGACTGTCGGAGCCAGGGCTCAAACCAGACACCTTCCGATTACAAGACAAATTGCCAACTCTTGAGCCACGATCGGTCAGATAAAATTCTGACCACTACTGTAGGACGACGAGCAATTGTTATGACTTTTTGTGGACAGATGGACGGAAGTCATCAATCACTTGACCTAAAATTCATATTTCAGAATAAAGTTCTTGCGCTCTTCTTTAGTCTTTTGGGTGCACATAAACATCATCAGAATACATACTTGTATATAGTATTGTGTGTGTGTTTTGAGAAGGAATATACATACCTGCAAACACTGCAGACAAAGCACTTGGGGTGGTACGTGCGTCCCAGAGCAGAGACCACTTCTCCCGTGATGAAGGTGTCACAGCGGTCACAGCGTGTACCATACAAACGCTGATAGTCTGCTGTACAGATGTATTCGCCCTTCTTCTGGAAGAAGCCAGATTGTGCTAAATCACAGTTACACACTGTGGACAGAATGGTGAGAGACAGGAAAAGTGGGCCATTGGAAACAGTAAGGCATACAAAACAGAATTCTATATGTCTGTTTTTATTTCTATTTTTGGTTTTCCGCTTTAAGAGAACACATTTTTCTTTATCTGTCATCTGCTCTTTTTCTCTGTTTTGTTCCTCTACCAAAACATGTTTTTTTCAGTCAGCACGTTTTTCATTCAGTCTGAGCGCCCTCCTTTTTTACCTGTTTGTGTGTGTATACGTGTGCTTGGTTGTGCTGTGTGTGTCTGTTTGTCTTCACACACGGCTGCTAGGGAAGTTATTCAGTTCCAGACAGTGGTGAGCCAATTTGCAGTGATGGGAATATAATTATATAATCAGTGGAAAAGTCATTTTGTGCTAAACAATGTGAAGAAGGAGACAAAACAACAAACCACAAGCTCCCAACATCATCAGGACATCCACTACGGTCTCATTACATTTCACTGGAGAAGACATCAACATTTCTTGCTGTGTATGCACAAGGTAAGTGCTCAGTTTGTGTATGTGTTTCTATATATTGTGGATCCTAAGCAGACAGTACGTGCTACAGCCCTTTGCTGTGTAACTGAGAGGGAATTTCAGTGGGTGTAACAATATAGCCGAGAGGCGTTTTCACAGATCAGCGGCCGGCGTGGTCTCTAGTTTCTTCCTATGCAGTTAACCAACAGGAAAGGCTGACAATTACTGGAACCTCTGACTGAAAAAACTATTATTACCTGATACTTATTGCACTAATAAAGGTCATTAGAGAGGTTCTTGTATAAACATTTTGGTTTTTTTTTATTGTTTTAGCCAAATGAGAAATTCTTGAAACCAACATAAAGAGTATTTAAACCTTTGCCAATGCTGAACTTCACCCTCTCTTTCGGCATTATAGCTTTGACCCAGTAATTACTCATTTGCTGACACGGGCACTGTAATTAGACTTCTGTATAGTATACAATTATCATGTAACATAGCAGCAACCACTGTAACAGTTCAGATGGCAAAGCTTCAGATGGAGCCAGTCATCATTCGTATCTAAACAATTCTCACTAAACATTGGTCTAATATCAAATAGGGGTCTTTTTTCTACATTCATAACAAATCTGAATCGAAACCTGATGTTTTTTTTCCCCCACATTTCAGTGTGAACACATGTCCATACACATCAGACTGAACTCAAAACGTCAGTTTGCATGTTTAAGGTTGGTAATGTCACAAACCATAATTTAATTCTAGTTGAATTTCATGCTTCAGGCTGTTTGTAGAAGTCTTTCCTTGCTGCTTTATGGGCTCCCTTACAGAATCCATATGTGTATCCCCAAAGCAAGTGAGTTGTGTGCTTATATGCACATGGCAAAGGAGTGGTAACTTAATTCATTATTCATAACAATTGATTATTTCTGACTCAGAGACTCAGTGTACAATCTGTGTTTTTCTATATCTTAGACCTTTACAGTCATGTGAAAAAGAAAGTGGAAGAGGACTTTATGCAGTTCTGTGCACAACGGAAAAACTAAGTAAACCATTACTGCTTCTACAGGCCTCAAGAGGTTAAGTATCACCAGATTTCTTCTATATGCACTTGAATAGGTGATCATCATCAAGTGTGACCTCCTCTATGAAACCAGAAGTTGTGACAGTTTGCTGTTTAGGAGCATTCAGATGTGTCTTAACACAATCCCTAAATCTTCCCAGGAAGATTATTAAAAACAAACATCCCTAGAAAATTCATCGAGAGGTCAGACTTTGCAATGCTCAGTGGAACTGGAAAAAACAAAAGCGCTACATCTCAGACTTTACAGACCTCAGTTAGCATTTTAGATCTTAAGTTTCATGACAGTACAATTAGGACCTGGGCACACAGCCGTTACTGAGCTAATCATGAACTCCTCTTTATGCCAAAGTATTCTAGACTCAAATGTGAGGCCATCTGTCCTATAGCTGAAGCTTTACTGAAACTGGATCATGCAACAGGACAGTGATTCCCAAGCACAGCAGAAAATCTACAACAGACCACCTGAAAATGAAAGAAACAAGGTGCTGCAGTGGCACAGTCAAAGTCTAGACCTCAATGCTGTGGTGCATAAACAAACAACTGCAAACCTCAATGAACTGAAGCATTGTTGTGAAGAAGAGGGGGCCAAAATTCCTCCAAAACAACAATTATTCCAAGTGCTAAAAGTGGTTCTACAAGATACTAAATCATGACGTGTAGTTAATTTTCACAGGAGTGCATAGAGTCCCGTGAAAGTAGCTAATAACATGTAGCAGCAGTTAGAAAATAAACAAAGCCCATCCTCCAGGACGTTAAGTGACTGTTAAATTATCACTACACCTAGACAGAATATTCAGTGTTTATGATGTCAGGAAATTATGTATTAAAAACTATATCAACACCATAAGCAGTAGGTCTGAGCTGGTAAGTATTAATAAACTCTTTTTGACATGATATTGTTATGGTGCTTGTTCCATGTGGAAACATCACCTGCTGAACACAGAGACTCTTGCATAAATGACCTCCAAAAGACAGGTGAACTTGTGGTGTTGTTGGACCAGAGCGGATTCTGTGCAGAAATACATCACATGTCCCTGGTGAAGCAGGAGGTCTTGCAAGCAATGGTCAGTGAGTTAGAAACACATCCAGCATTTGCCTCCCATGTTTCTAAATTTGAACTCCAGTGTGTGTGTTTCTGTGTGTGTTTAATTTTCACTCAGATGTTTTAATCAGCCGATGATGGAGCGGTGGCCTACCCAAGATGTACCCTTTGTCCTATGACAGCTGGAATAAGCTACAGCCTCCCACCACGACCCTGACCTCAATAACTGTGAAAAAAATAATAATACATTGAAATATGAATGCCATGATGTTATTTTGTGAAACTCTGGATGCATGAGAAACTCTCCTGTGTTTCTACACTGAAGCCAAACCACTGACTATCATCATCATATGTAAAGGAAATATAAGCTTTAGGGAAAATCAGTAGGTTAACAGCATCAGGTTAACTGCTGCTAAATGACTGCCACAGTAAATAAATATCTTCATTTACCAAGGCATCACTCTTCTTACGATGGAATGAATCACCTTCAATACCAATAACTTACTGATGTAAAATGGATTTATACTGGCCACATACTACAGACTGCTCTAGGCAGTACTTGGCTCCCTACAGCCGCCCAGTTTTCAATTTTTGTTGGCAGGCTGAGAGTTCACAGACATGCAGACATACACATAAACCCTTCAAAGGGGCTCATTTAATCTCAAGCTGTTTATGAGTGGAGCACATTGACTTAATGGTGTAATAAAAGATCAATGGGCCCTCACTTAAAAACAAAACAATCTCCCTCAGGAGGATGGAGACACATAAATCCATCCCCGATGAGGTGGCACACTGCGTATGCAGAGATAGCATGACAGAACTGGACAGCGTGCACACTGAGATGCGATCGCAGTAGATCTTTATCATTTTGACAGGTCATTGGCATTGAGGCAAAGTGGGTGCAGATTTGCAGTAGAGGAGCATAAGAAGATCCATAAGGAGATCCACAGCTCTCAGATATAAAATAGCTTGTTTATATAAATGTGTGTGTGTGCCTGCGCCAACCACATTTCCAGAACCACTGAACAATGGCACATAGCTTCAAAAAGTGCCTCGACTGCATTTTGAGCCAGACTTACTAAGGCTCTTACCAGAAACCCAAATCACAGGCTATCCAGTTCCTTTACGGAAAAAAGGGAATGAGAGGGTAAATATTTCCACATCTATTAATGTTTTCACCATGGAAAAAAAAATCATTGTGTCTTGAAATGCCAATCACTCAATAAAAACAATGTTTTCATCTTCTCAAACTAAATTGAAGTCAATGACTGGATTCATTTCGTCTGGTTCTCGCTTGCCTCTCTCTTTTCCTTTTCCTCAGTCTCTCCACCCTCGTTCTCAAAATGATTTGCTTTTCAGTCTTGGCCCAGATTGATTTCTAAATAAGTGAAATCTGCTCAATTAGCCTAATGCACTGTATATATAAGCATATGGATGCTGGCTCGAACCACAGCCAGCTGAACTGATCAGCTCAGCCTGGATTGGACGGGAGAGATGTGTGGTTCACCTGTTGGCTTATCGCGCTGTTTTCTTCAGGCGATAAGCCGGTTGCATTGCAAAGGACTTCCCCCCTTACCCAGTTGCCAGGAGGATATAAACCTTCCACGGTTGCCCTAGAGACAGCTAGGTCCCAGTTTGAGTGATGAGGTGGTGGTGGTACTGGTGGTAACTCATTCGGAGAAGCTTTAGTTGAACGGGAAGCTGTAAATACCAAACCTCGTCTTTCATAATCTGATGATCTGTAGCCAGGTTCTCTGTTACTGTAATTGTGACATAAAGGATTATACCATGTTCTGATTTATATAGTTCTAACCTAAACAAACAACCTTTAGCAGACATTAATGATGAAATGAGAATTTTTGTAGCTTATTAACCTGCAGCTACTCTTTTTATTGGATTTAAAGACTTTCCACAATATTTCTGTAACTACAAACATGCCTATTACTACGAATCAATCATTACATCAGATCAAACTACAAGTATTGCTTGTTTGCTTTAACAGGGTAATCACTTTGTAATGTGCACCTGAGTGAGTAACCAAAAGAAAATTACACTTTTTAGATATTTGAAAAAAAAAAGTGCCATTCATAACACTTTCCTAAAAAGCTTTCCACTTTTACAAGCCTACTCAGAAGGAGTCCTTCTACTTTCCAAGTACTCCCAATTCAACTGTGACCATCAAGCATATTTTCTAAGCTCATCCCTCAGAATTTTAGGTGCCAGCACAGTGGGTGGAGTTGGGACTGAATCCGGTGTCTCTGCTGCTGCTGCACAGTTGTGGCCCAGTTTGGCTTTAAGAAGAAAGATTTTGGTTAGAGCCACACAACCAGCACCACATGGGTGCGGGCACACACCCATAAAAACAAGAGCCCAGCACAACTGACTGAAAACTTTTCTGGTCTGCTTTAATATCCTCTGAATAGACCGTGAGGATTTTTACTGTGCACATCCCACATCGATGTGCACAACTCAAAAGGCAATAAAAAGACTGTTTTGTTTGTTTGTGTAAGAAATGTGTATTATTCCGTGGAGACGTGGAGATTTATTGTCATTTAAATGCCTAAATAAAGACGAGCTTTGCAGAACCAAATTAGATCAAACACTTAATTTCATTTATTTGCTTGTTTTATGCTCTCTCCCTGAATGGCATGCTAATGAGGGAAACCAAAGGATGACGCTTGTCTTCTTGATGTATTTCATTCTGGGGCCATGCAGGAAGCATCTAGAGATTATAAGTCTCCTTATTAGAGGTTAACATGTAGGCTGTTGTCTGCAGCTGTGGTCATTATAACAGCACTGATTAGGCATCCACGGGGGGTCTGCCTGATTGGGTATTTATCTCCAGCCAACAGACGCAATTAAAATTCCCTTCTGAAAGTCAGCCCAAAACGGAACTCTAAAATAGTCCGTCACCTCCTTAAACCCCCCCCCATTTCTCCCCTTCTCTGTCTGTGACTTTCCGTTTCAAGACTGCTTCCAAATTTTTGTGGCTCTGAGCACAAAGTCTCCGCTTTATCTCAATTTGCACCCTCTCTTCTCACCACTACAGAGCTGTACCTCAACACAATCTCGCCTTTTTTTTTACAGTGTTCCTTCCCTTGCTCTGTCTGTCACTGTAACTTTTTCCCACTGCTTATTACGCCACACTTAGATTTTCATAATGTGCTATTAAGTGAATCGACATGCTTTTGCAGTATCGTAAAGTAGCCTCGCAGCACATTTTAATTGCTGTCAGCATTGTGCTAATTTCCCAACCTTTTGGAGGAAAATACAGGCAGTCACAGATAGTTTAGCAAAGGGACATTTAGTAGTGGGGCAGTGACAAGTTTCATTAGAGAAAGAACTTCAGACGCACATCTGTGGTACCAACATGGGGCCCTCGCTGCCCTCTCCCTGTCCCCCCGGATCTGAGGCTCTCTGACAGGAGGGAACACTTCAAGAGTAAATAATGCGTTTTCTCAAGTTGTGCCAAATCGTGGGGCGCTGGAAGAAGGGGTCAGACAAACAGGAAGAGGAGACAGACAAAAGGCACACTAGCAGCTCTGTGAGGCACTGCGCTTCAATCTCAATACTCTTAAGAGGTGTACAGTTGATATGCAGGTAATGCAGGTTGAGCTTTTGCACATATTTTACAGTGCATGCAGTTTAATTTAATGTATTAGCATGCTAAAGCTCACTACTTAGCAATATGCATACAAGTGAACTGATGACAGCATGAATTCATTGTCTATGAAGAATTTGTAGATCCATACCAAATTTGTGACAATTAATCAGGTGAATTCAGTAAATAACTAAACTTCTGATTCATATCAAGAGATGTAGTAAGGTTCAACCATCCAGTAGTTTTTGGGATATTTATGTCTGGACCAACTGGACAGTGCTGCCACCCCTTGAGCTCTGCTTCAAGCACGTCTAAAGGAAAACGGCAATAGAAGATAGACGGAGATGTTTTTATAGGAAAGGGCAAGAGAAGGAGGAGGCGGGTGGACAGCTAAAGGCTAAAGCAGAGAGAAAGCATGCATGAGTGGCAGGGCTTCCCTCATATTTGGCTGCTGTAGTTGATGGAGACAGATGGTAGCCCAGTGGAGTCTCTTCATACCAGCAGACTGAGGCCTTCAGCTTTTAACCCTAAGAGAGCTGATGAGAGATTCTGAGGGGAAGGGAAAACAAGACATGAACGAGATCACAGACACACAGAGACAGCCAGACGCTTTGAAATAAGCCCTAAACATGCTCCAGTTGTCGGTATGTCCGAATGCGCTAGTCTAACACGGCTTCTTCTTTACAATCAAGAAAAGATTCCTTCTCTGAAGAAGACACTTGCACACCTAGGAAGCTGCACCTCACTGTTCCAAGCAAGCACACACAGACACACCTAGAGGAAACAAAAAGGTTCTCAGTATGTGAAAGCCATGTTTGTATGAGAAACGAACAGAGGTATAATGCCTGGCATCTAAACCGAATCCAGAGTCGTAAGGGAAAAGCGCCACTTCCTGCCACACTCCCTTCTCCCTCCGCCAGAATCTCTCCCTAGCAACCATGCATTGGCGTGGTGATTGGACCGGCGTACCAGCGGTTGCTATAGCTACAGGAAGCTCCCCTTTCCTGTAACCCCCTCGTTTTTTTGTGTGGTTTTTTGTGCTTTTTCTGTGTCTGTCTCTCTGTTTCTCCTCATAACCTTGCTGTCTTTGTTTTTCTCTTTATTTCTCTCTTTGTTTTTTTATATTCTACTCCCCACTGTACTTCTCTCCATTATAGTCTCTCCCCTTGCCTTCAGAGAGCAGTGGCAGTACAGTACAGTAGGCTGATGTTAATATGATGGGGGCTGATGGCTTCCAAAGGGAGGCTGGATTGACTGAGACAGATCTGCAGAGAAAGAGCCAAAGATGCTGCTACTTTATAAAAGCCCCGGTGAGAATATCAGCCAGAAAGGGTGCATTAGCAGAGCAGTCAAGTATTTATCTGACCTGTCTGAATAAATCTTCTATTCCCCTCAGCGCTGTTTTATGAGAGAAATCTGCTTTGTCTCAGAAAATAAATAACTACCGGGAGCAGGTTTGCAGTTTATGTGCAAAGGTGTCTGTGTTTGCATCTGTCTCCTGCTCTGTTTGGATATTTGCTTCTCTGTGTCTGTGTTCTTTGTTAGTCTGTGAGCTGGCTGCATAGGAAGCAAGCACCTTGATTTATGTTTGAGTTAGCCTTATGCTTGTGACACTGACAGGCTCCCTCTGTTTTTGCTGGAATCTAAGAGTGCCAATTATGCTTTGGGTAAATGTGGTCACTATGTCACTGAACCAGTATGCACTAGTCAGCCCATATAGCAGTAATAGAACACTCCATCGTTACACACTATAGCTGCTGACAAGCGCTACAGGATGCATGTATTCAGGGGCTGTTTAATCATTCTGTGAGCTGGCTTCTGTCTTCAGCGTTTTCCATACTTCTTCTTCTTTTTTTGTCTTGATATTTTCCAGCTGATTGCGTGGCTGCTTTTTCATGCCGTAATCAGCTGCGGTATAATGGGTTCAAATGAGATGATTAGTGATCTGTTCCTCCTCTAACTAATGCATGAGAGATGAATTATGGTAATGTAGCATGCAGAAGGTTCATAAGTGTGGGCAAAGATAGAGGGAGAATGAAATGATAAATGATGTGGCTGTATGTCCATATGTGTTTTTACATGCTAAGAGAATGTGGGAGACAGTAACTGAGAGTGTCAGACTTTTTAAGACTGAATGATCAGGAGCTATTCAGTGGGGCATAGTCAGCCCTTTTGAGGAGAAAAGGGGGCTGGATGCAATACAGACAGAAAAGGAGAAGTAGGAAAAACAGGAGGGAGATTTTTTGTCATAGTTTCACAGTGAAGATGAAGGAAATGGTCAAGGTCAATAACCTGCGCACTCATTCTGATTTCTAAAAAGAGAAAAAAAAAGGCCAGAAAAGCGCAAAATCAAATGATGAAACACATCCCGGTCTCAAAGTTCATAACCAGGAGTGATAGATAAAGATATTGGCTGCCGGGCAGTGAATTTTCACTACGGTGTGTTGGCATAATACAGTTTAGCCATTAGCCTCCAAATTGCACACACCGCTTGCCAATGTCATCCTGCCCCGAGATGAGAAATTGATTTCATGCTTGAGTGACTGTCATGAGGAAAAAGAAGAAGATGGAGAAAGCAAAAGAGAGAGAGAGAAGAAGAATCAGAAAAAACACATGACAGAGATGGACAGACACGGGAAAAATCCTACCAATGCATTCAGGACATTTTTACACTCTCAAAAAATATACAGAGAACAAACTAAAAGCCAAAGTCAATGCAGACAAAAGGGGAAAGATGGAGTTTGCGAAGTTCAACGGAACATGGAACATGTTTGTGTGTCAGGGGGATTTACACACTGAACAATAAAAGCTTTAGAAAACTGCTGGGTGTGCAGCAGTCCATACGGGAGAGCATATTATGGGCAGGTTTGTGTCAGAGCCTGGCCACACAATAGTCCCCCATTGCCTCATGGGAGCAGGAGAACTGTCTGGAACACGAAGGGAGAGATTTGTCAGATAGGTGTAGGCTAAGATGATGCGATCGGTGACAGCTTTCCATTAGCATGGCGCTGCTACGAGTGTGAAGAAGAGGAAGAAAAGAAAGTGAGAATCAGACTGGCATTATACTAGTGATGATGTAATGTTTAGGCGACACAAACGACCCCCCATCCCCCCTCTTTTTCTCTTTTCTGCTCGGTTTCGGTGCTCTGCCCCCCTTTTTCTCTGGGGCACAGAACAGAGCCTTTCGATTGGTTAATAGGACCATAGAGATGCTGAGAATATCCACCAACCAGGGCCCGGGTGCCCCTTCACATCGTTACCACAGCAACCCCACACAACCACAGTGAGCGTGCACACATGTATACAGTAGACGTGCGTGCTTATAAACACAACTGCATGTGTGCACAATAAGCTTTTTTTGGTTTTTTTTTACATGTGTGACAGCTAGATGTAACAACAATCCTCAGAAGAATAGCCTTCTGTGAGTTTATCAACTGTAGAACGTCTGGGAGCTGCACAGCACTGTAGTGCAGAGAATAACAAACCCAACTTACCCACCATTGCTTCACGATTATCTAAAGACTACTCAGTAGAGCAGGGCGATATGACCAAAAATATTTATCACGATATACATTTGAAAATTTGTGATAACGATATAACTGACGATATAATTGACACTAGACAAAATACTTTACAACTCCACAACTTTATTAGTGCAAAAAAACCCCATCAATGTATTTTCACTTAAACAACAGCTGTTTTTTATGTGCATTACAGCCGTAATGCTCCGACAATCCATCAAGCTGTGCGGGTTCGTAGCTTAGCAAAGTCGTACTAAAACATTTGACAGATTTTCGAGCGCCGTGTACATAAAATCGTTTCGAGGTCAGTAAACACAACCAGAATTCAAACATAAGGCACACGGGATTATAAGGGGCACTGTCGATTTTCAGAAAAATCAAAGGATTGATTTTAAGTGTGCCGTATTTTCCAAAAAAACACGGTAATAACGACGGCCCGCTAGCATGCTCTACCAAAAATAGTGCTTTGTTGTGTATCTGACGGACGAAAGCTAAACCAGTTCCACACCACTGAAGTTGCAGCATTTTTAAAAACCAATTCTGGTTCATTTGCTTAATTCAACGATCTGCTTTCGCCTTTCACATTCTCCGTCGCCGCCATGCTTTTTCCGCCATGTGCGTATGAAAACAAATGCACTGCGCATGCGCGTTTTACCCATATTCTATATTTCATTTTCTTATCGTTGCCCAACATTATACCGGTATCACTGTGAACGGTATGATATGGCCCAGCCCTACTACTCAGGATGTTTCCTTATGTAAAAAAGTTGTCAGGGTGTTAAAAAAAAGAAAAAGACAGTTGTCCTGTCTCACAAAAAAACAGGAAATGAAAAAAAAAAAGAAATAATATTTTTTCTGGTTTTTTTTGTTTTTTCATTTTTTAAAAATTTGCACTGAATAATGTTTACAGTGGAAGAGTTTGCACAATTCTAATGAGCTTGAAACTCAATTTTTGGTACGACAGCATTTATTCTTTGGCACAGCCTGAACTCTCTGAGCAAAGCTTTCTTGTCATTTTCTTAAGTAGTCTACAGGAATAGTTCTCCAGGCTTCTTGAAGGACATTCCAAAGCTCTTTTTTGGATGTCGGCTGCCTTTAGTTCCATTCTCTGTCAAAATTATCCCACACTGCTTCAAAAATGTTGGGGTCTGAGCTCTGGGGCGACCAATCACTGACTCACAGTACTCCATTGTGTGGTTTTTCTATCCAGGTATGCTTTTACTGCATTGGCAGTGAGTTTGGGATCATTGTCATGCTGAAAATGAAGGCATGAAGGCGAATTTATGGTTCAGCAGGGGTAGTGTATTCATATTCCGCTGGTAGTCCCGGGATAACCCGTGCACCTGCAGAGAGCTCTGTTATCAGATGTAAGCAGTGTACAAAGTATGTGGTACAACCAGTCTGTGGACAACTCTTACTTGTGCTATTGTTGGTGCGTCAGCCAGCCGTGGAGAAGAGCAAAGCTATAATATTCAAAGAGCTGATGGGAAACCAGTGTTAAAAACAATAAAAGGTGTCCACTACTGTCTGTGCTTTTTTTTGTGTATTTTTTTTATCTTTTTTCTGAAGTTCTTCCTTTCCTGGTGAGCTCCTCCACCATACCTGTCAACCAATCAGCATTTGGCTAACTCCATGTCACTGGATGCAGTGACTGGATGCAGTTAGGATTTTGGAGGACTACAAAGGAGCATGTCTGCGATGGGTAAAAACCCCCCTCAACAGACAAATTTGCAGGACCCTAAATCACGCTTTAACAGTCGTACACTTTCACGATGTTGTTGGGTGGTGGATGAAAATCTAACCAGATGCATCTATTAGCTCATTTGTTTGCTGTTTCTTAAGGACATGACTTTCAGAAACAGTTCATTTGATTCTTTTTAAGCTCCGTCACTTCATTTTTTTTGTCATTCAATTGTGCAGTTTCTTCAATTTATTTTACGGACATGCTGCACAAGATGCTGAGATTTGCCAAGCTTTCAGCTAATAGCTCTTTTTGTTCTCGTTTTGTTGGTGCACACATAAAGTTTTGTGCTTGTCAAACTGCTTTATTTTTGGCACTTTTCAAATATTCATATAAAGAAATGGGAAGAATTATGTGTTTTTGCAACAGACTGATGCTAGCGTGCCTAAAGATACAAAAAAAAATGCTTCTTTGTTAAGCTGTTATGCGTAATGCAACACTGGTTCATCACTCGCTATTTTTGCGCTTGAATAATTTGTACTTCATAATTAAAGGGCTTTATAAAAAAAAATTCCTTTTAAAATGGTCAGGTATAATAACTGAACAGAGAATGATTGAAAAAGTAACCAATGTCCACAGAATTTTTTTTAAAGACCTTTACAAATCCTTTACAAACTATTGATTAAAACCACTTTAAAAATTTACAAGAAAGCTTGGCTGCTTGGAAGGAAAATATAAAGAAATGAGGCGTGGCTCAAGACTCTTTTAGCACACTGTCGATTGATTTGGGTGTATATAATATAATATAATATAATATAATATAATATAATATAATATAATATAATATAATAAATGTTTGCTCCAAATCCCTTGTACAGCATTAAACGATAATAAACCATTCCTCTAAGCAACTCGTGCTACCAATGCAAACATATTACAGAAAAGATGTGGCAAGGCGATTCCTTTTTCATTTGTCCTGTAACAGTTTTGGTCTCAAATGTTACAAAGAACCGATAAGTAACCCACAACTTACTGTCTGTCTTTGTTTTAGTGTGGAACTATTAACATAATTCTGAGAGCGCTTGCTCAAGGCTGTACAGCAGTGTGACAAACAGCATTCCTCGTTTCTTTCATTTCCAGTTTTCATTTTACACATGCACAGACACATGCTTATCATGAGCACCTTTCAGACTTGCCCTTCACTCTGCAAATGTTGCCAATTGTACATGTCAGTTTTGCATTTGAAATGAACTATGAGTCAGTCTGATTTTTGCTGAGCCACATAAAAATACAAATCCCATTCATCAGACTGTCAACCTCCTAAATTTCCCTCAACTTGAATGTCAGTTGGTCACAGTGTGAATACATTTTGCCTCCAAAGTCTACAGCATAACCAGTGTACATTTTACCTGGGTGTGTAGCTCTCAAAATGTCAATTAACCCTGCAGTAAAACATGTCATAGAGCACGCTGCCATGTAAATGTGCTTTACACAATAGACAAACACAAATGACAAAAGTGAAAGGGATTCCACACACCTCCTACACTAAGAGGGTGTGTGACTATGTCACCATTGTTTCTATTGGAGGTCACCGGTGCTCTTCCACTGCAAAGCTAAATCAGTCTCATTAATCCACAGCATACAATCTCTTTTAAGTTGCCAGCAAATTAACAGGCTACCTTAGCAGGAGCCTGAGTCGCCTGCAAAGCACCTCTGATCCATTCCAATCCCCACCGTTTACTAATAGTAGCACTCAGCATGTACGCTAGAAGACGGATGAAAAAGTGCATGGGCAGTATCTGCAAGCGTGCATGTGGGTGTGTGCTCAGCAGACGAAGACGTGACCAAGATAGATGTCTTGTTTCTGGCCTACCACTAGAATTCCCAGTTCTTTCTAACCATGGCCACCCAGGCTTAGGAACTGTGCAAGGCAGCTCCAGTTTGTGTGATTTTTATATAACTGATTCATTTCTTACCGGTGCAGGTGAAACACTTGACATGAAAGTGGGTCTCTTGTACTCGTACCACTTCGCCTTTGCAAACTTCCCGACATCGCTGGCACCGGATTGGCCCAGAGCTCCGCTGACCGCCTGTTGAGTCTTGGCGATAAGCTGATGAAGGCATAAAAAGAACATTTACTGAACTCAGCTATGGTCCGCTAACACACACATTAAAACACAATTTTGAAAGTTGTGTTGACTGTTCCCATTCCCAGTTTCCTTAAGATTTAGTTTTCCTCTCTCTCAAAGCACATTTGCAGTTCTCAACCTCTGACAAAGTCCTAAGCTTCACAGGCCTTTTATATGTAACTGATGCTAGCTTTTCAAGACACTAAGTTATAGTTACTTGTATCTATATATCTATATCTATATCTATCTATATATATATACATGGGTGTGTGTGTGTGTGCATTAACCTGCATGGACATGTTGCCGTCGTTCCTGCCATTTTTTTAATACTATTTCTTGATTTTTTAAATTCTTGCCCTCTTAAACTAAATTTAATCAACTTCCCCCTGGGATTAATAAAGTATTCTGATTTTAATATGCAGTATAAACGGAGTCTGGTATGAGTTCAAGCGGGCCAGGGAATCAAGCTCAGCTGCAATCTCAGCAGATGAGCTTTACTCAAAATTACATACTAATGTAGTTTGATATTGCCATTGTCAGTCACACAAATGTGATTCAGAGAAACTATACAGTATACACACTATCTTCTTGGGGCGATCGTGGCTCAAGAGTTGGGCGTTCGTCTTGTAATCAGAAGGTTGCCGGTTCGAGCCCCGGCTTGGACAGTCGTGGTGGTCAGAGGGCCCGGTGGCGCCAGTGTCCAGCAGCCTCGCCTCTGTCAGTGCGCCCCAGGGTGGCTGTGGCTACACTGTGGCTTACCATCACGTGTGTGTATAGTGTAAAGCGCTTTGGGGTCCTTAGGACCAAGTAAAGTGCTGTACAGACCATTTCTTTAAACAGCATAATAATACTTCTGTTAATGGATGAAAGACATAACGCGGCTTTTCATTTTCAAGTGTTATCTGAGGAGAGAGTACATTACAGACTCCACTGTGTGCAGTTCAAACAATAAGATCAGTGTGTAGCTCTGTCAACACTTGCTCTGAAGCTGTGAGGTCTGACACCTATGTAAGCTTGGTAAGCTCCAGGCTTTCTCTCTCACTGTCTCTATTTTTCACACAGTTATACAGGATGACACACACAAACATATACACACACACATATAGACACGCACACACACACTGCTGTGTCAGTAGAGAAAGCGAGATGGATCCCCTTACCTCATTATACCTTACATGTCAGACTCCTGCAAGCCCAATAGCTATTTCACACAGTCAGGAAAGCACGTTCACACAGAAAGCCTTAAGAGTATCGGAATAAATGCAAACACAAGGAAAAAAGGTAGAAATATTCTATTAACTGAATCTAAATCTCTTAGGCTATTAAGGGCTCTTTAAAGATCCATCTTCTCCTCTGGGTTGTAAACACACTTGAATCCACAGGCAAAGAAATGGATAATGGACAACCAGTCATTCAATATTGATTTATATTTAAATATATATATATTATGGCAAAAGAGCTGGGATTTATCACTTATTTATCTCTATCTTTCAAAGCAGTATGAGAGGTCATACTCTCTGTGGAAGGGGTGTAAAGGCTGGGTAACCAGCTGGCCTTGACTACCTGAATAGCTAAGTGAAGGATTGCGCTGCTAAAGTCAAAGCAGCAGCAGCATATGGGCTGCCATGACAGTGCTACCGATTCCATTTCACCGAGTGAATCCCAAAGGGCTGGCATCACTTAAACAGTCTAAGGGCCTTGCACATCTCAGAGTCTGAGCGCTCCTTGCGTGCCTCGAAGTTGACAACAGGATATTCACTGTGCACGTGAACACGAGGACGTGCATGTATGCATAACTGTAGCTGTGTATTTTCTCACTCTGGACAGGGTTGTGGGCACTGGAAATATGCAAGCATATTTTTCCCACTCCCCACCTCCCACACTGGAGCCTCTGTAAATCCATAACTTTCCTCACAATGTTGGCAGCACTAACCTGACTGATAAGTGCACAGGCGATGGTTCAAACAATAGCACTTCCGTAAAACTATCTCTTTTTTGTCTTTTTAGTTTTTTTTATTAATGTAAAAAACAACTATTCATTAACGCTGTTCCCAGCAGGTGGACATGAGAGATGATGGGAGCTAACGGCAGAACATGTAAGCCCGTGCCAACACCTGTAAAAGACAGAGTATTTACTTACAGGTCTGACCTTCTTAATCTGGGCCAGAACAAACCTCTGGCACACAACACAGGTAGGTAACATTGTACAAAAATTAACAATGTAGCTCAAATCTGACCGTGGTAAGGAATGGCAGTTATCAACAGGTACTTAAATTATAGGCAGGGGTGAGGTAAATGGCAAGAACTTTTTTCAAACACTCAACAAGTCTGTTTTAATGATCTAGGTGCTTGTTTAACCTCTTGAATGTCTGTGACAGAAAGAGAAAGACAGCCGAGGATCCAGGTCCAAAAGAAGCTCAGGAGCCGAAGCATTATGTAGCTCTATCTAATTGTGTCAACACACTCACTCTCATTAACTGCAGCAAAGCTCTCCAAGTCCAAGCCCCTTATAGGCACCTCTCTAACAATCCTCCTTCCTCTCCCCTAGTGAGGTGTTGAGTCGTTCTTCTAAATTATGGCCACCAGACTACCAGTTTAATCCACTGACTCCAAATCATTTGAGAGTAGCCTGGAAGAATACAGCCTTTGGTAACAGGTGATAACAACAGGGCTTTGGTCAGAGAGGCAGACAACATCCCCAGGGACTGAGAGGTTGCTGCTATTTCTACCCCTGACCTGACAGCCCCAGGGAAAGACATGCTGTGGGTTCAGTCATGAGGGATGCTGGGTAGCAATGAGAAAAAGAATAGGACATTCTAAGCGAGCCAATACAAAGACCTTTAGGAATTAAGATGAATTATTAAAAGGAAAAGAACTGCTTTGCAATCTGTGATTAGTTTCCAAAGCTTTTTCTTTGGTTTTCAAAAACTTAAATTTCATTGTTGAATTCTAACAAATTGAAATTGATCTCTACTGAACAAAGACCACAGGCACAAGACTTAAATCAAGGTGAATTCATTACAGAGGGAAACTTATTTGGTAGTCATCTTAAAATTGTAATTTTTATTGTTTAAAATCCATAGCATAGGAACTGCAGTTTGAGAAGTTTGCAAAAAGACTTGATGCAAAAGTCATTTTGATGCAAAACCATCAACTTGTAGTTTAGCAACAGAGCTGTAGTGTCTGGTAAGGTAGCAGATAATCTATCACAAGCTGTGAGAATCTCATCCATAATTTTTCAGCAGGCATCTTCCTGGACAATTAGACAGCTGGTAGCAAAACATCAATGCCTAATGTCGCTCATGTATCTGGGCGACAACTCAAGCCCTTTAGAGAAAGCTGCTGATGAATTTTTCAAATTCTGTTTTTTGCCGTTTTCTGATCCAGACACTAAATCCTCTTATAAAACTCTAAAGTGCCATGAAATCCAAGCGGCAACCAGCAATGCCAAAAGTTGGAGCCACTTGAGAAGTACGGCAGCTAGATGCTGGCTCTATAAGACTCACTTTGTTAAAATGACTGGGAAAAACCCCAACTTCTCTGTGAATTATATTAGCTTTTGTTTTCTACAAGCCTGAAGTCACATGTGTGTCTTGGTGGCAAATTTTAAAAAGCATTACAGTATTTGATCAAGAACAAAATACTCAGCCTAGGTCCAGCTATTGTTACTGTCTATACAGGCTGGAGAGTAAAACCACAAGCATAGATATTGAAAAAATGTTATTGATACCAGTGTTATTATCAGTTCTGCTCATGGGTCTCATTCTTTATCGATTCCCTTAACGACACAACCAGGAAAAGAGTAGGCCTACAGAGGTTTTCATTGTCCAAGTATGAAAACAGTGTAAAAACAGAGTACAAATAAGGACTGCAGATGACTCAAGTGTACAAACATTTGACTGCCATGAGCTCCATGTTATTCTTTTGCAATGCGAAACAATCGGAAAAAAAGATCCCAGAACTGATGTAGTTAGGATACTGACGTACTGAAGGGTTGTTTTTTTAAAACTGTTTACTGAAATATTTTCCAGTTATAGTTATATAATGGACATGGACATAATGTGTAGACTCGTAGCTTTCATTTTAGTGTATCCACAATTAAATTGGATGAAGAGTTTACAAGTTTCAGCTCTTTAACATGGGCCAGATTTGTGTAATTCCTTCATTATGTCATTATCAATTAGGCAGATAAAAGGTCTGGAGTTGACTAAAGGTGCAGTGCTTGATTTGGAAGATTTTGCTGTAAACAGACAACATGCAGTCATGCAAGTGAAACAAGCCGTCCTAAAGCTGCGAAAACAGAAAAAACCCATATGAGAAATTGCTGCAATATTAGGAGTTGTGAAATCTAAAGTTTGGTACATCCTGAGAAAGAAAGACAGCACTGCTGAACTCAGCAATGCAAAAAGACCTGGACGTCCACAGAAGACAACAGTGGTGGATGATCGCAGAATCATTTCCATGGTGATGAGAAACCCCTTCATAACAGCCAACCAAGTGACCAACAACACTCTCCAGGAGGAGAGGTGTATCGATATCCAAGTCCGCCATAAATTCAAGACTGCATGAAAGTAAATACAGAGGGTTCACTGCAAGATGCAAGCTACTCATAAGCCTCAAGGATAGAAAAGCTAGATGGACGTTGCTAAAAAAGCATATAAAAAAGCCAGCACAATTCTAGAAATAACATTCTTTGGACCAGACCAAGACCAACCTCTACCAGAATGATGACAAGAAAAAAGTATGGAAAAGACGTGAAACAGCTCCTGATCCAAAGCATATCATATTATCTCTAAAACATGGTGATGGCAGTGCCATGGCTTGGGTGTACATGGCTGCCAATGGCACTGGGACACTAGTGTTTATTGATGATGTGACACAGGACAGAAGCAGTCGAAAGAATTCTGAGGTATTCAGAGACATCTTTTTAAATCCAGCTACATGCAGTCAAATTGATTGGGCGACGTCTCATAATACAGATGAACAATGATCCAAACCATAGAGCCAAAGCTGTTTATTAAAGCAAAGAAGTGGAATATTCTTGAATTGCCAAGTCAGCCATGCATTTCACTTGTTGAAGACCAAACTTTGGACAAAAAGGCCCATAAACAAAGATTTGAAGAATGTCTTGGTTTCTCTAATGTTCAAAGATTACACAGTAATGTATAGCAAGGAAACATCTGTCAGATGATCAAAAAAGTTTGTTATCTGATAATAATCTTAACAGTTAATCAACTTGTGAGTGCAACACCACATAAATCATAAGCAATGCTTTTGTAATTCTGATATATAATTTCACAACAAAGCAACATCATATCTTCCGTGTCTGTGATCTAAAGAGGCCAGTGGTCAGGTTTTTCCATGCCTTCCCCCATCCCCTGTCTTTATATCCCCTTTGGGTAGAAGCATTTATCAGAGCAATGGTAGTGTCCAATTGTATCACAAACATCCTGCTGCTCCACAGAGTGAGAAGGGTCAGGTCGCTACTGACAATCTGAATAATCACTCAGTCCTACCAGAAGCCAAGGTCGTGGAGACGGCATCCTTGAGGACAGAACAGCGGTCTGGCTCAAAAGAGTCTACTGATTAAACTGTCCAATGAAATGAACAGAGCACTTACAGTTTAAGATAAAACAAATGCTAAATGTTATTATTATGATTTGAAAGTGGCTTTTAATACTGTAAAGAAAGAAATAAAAAAGAAAAAAACCTCACCTATAAGCAGCAACAATGGCCTCCGCTGCAAATTAACAACAAAAATCATGTGCTCGATTTTAATGTCGGCCTGTAAGAAAAACACACCAGTTGTATGTGATTACTGCATATGAATATTCATCAGTCTATACCAGCATCTGTGTTTGCATCTGTGCATCTTTGTTCTCTGTGTTATTATAATAAGGCATTTTGTATCGAGAGGGAAAATAGCATTTGGCTCTTTTTTGGACTGTTCACCACATGACACGGCTCTTCTCCTCCTTCACTAGCCCTGCTCCAGTAGATGCTACCCATAAAACCAGGAAAACAATGAACAGTAAATAAAACAGCAAAATAAACAAAAAATATTAATTAATGTAGTAATAAATCAATTAATTATCCTAATTAACATAATTATTAATTACCGTAGTGTTCCTGGGCCCAATAAGAATAGCATCTGGCAGCAGGTCATTTATGGATGGCCCTCAAGTGTCAAATGAGCTGCTCATCTGTAAAGTCATCTTTCACTGATTGCCTGTTTCGTATTCTATTTTATTTCATATTGAAGCTGTAAATAAGCAACTTGTTATATAACTAAAGGTAAAATTTAGCTAAAGCTAACGCAAATCAAATTGTGTTTAAAGCAGATTTCTTTCTCAGATTTTCTTGATCTAATCAGATCTGTTTGCTTGATTCTGCATTTTAGGATGCACATCTCAAGCAAATCCCTGAAAGATGAAGTTCCAGCAGACATCTATATCACTCTCCTCTTAATTTATTATGCTAGCATTTTCCAACAAGCATTCGTTAGACAGTACAGCTGATGCTCATTAGGCAGGTATTTGGTGTTTTAGCACTACAGGTCCACCTTTGACCTCATGGTGGCACAAGCTAGTCATTAGAATATAATGTATGGGAACATGAATATTTGCATCAAATTTCATTTCCACGTGACTAGAGCAGCAACATCATTATCAGATATTGGCCTGACACTAGCTGAAATAGCTGGAAGGAGCATCTGTAAGTACGGGCTGGCTTCTGCAGTCATTTCCATTCTTTGTTATTCTGAGTTACCTAAATCATGTGGCAGCACTGCACTGACAAACCAGTACATGATGGTAGGAGGAAAGCCAGCAGAGCACGTAGGAGCTAGCAATAATGTTTCGGCAGTTTAGAGAGGTTCAGGTTTCATTCCAACAAGTCTCTTTGGTTGTTGTTTGTGACTTTGCTGTATTTTCAAAGCATTTGCACAAGACTAAATAATAAATCCAAATGGTCAACATATTGGAAACTGCTGCTGTAACATTTAAACCATATGTGTTATTTTTCATGAGACACAATACAACTTTTTTTTAAGTTAAGACAGCCAAAGAGGAAACATTTTTACAGTCCCCATATGCTGCACTATGCAGCTACAGTCTTCTGAATGCACTTTGTTGAATAGCCTTAGAATTTTTCTCTATATAAAGACAGAGAGCAAGGAGGAGACGTGTCAGAGCTGCCTGTGATGTATTGCTCTGCAGATCCCCTCAGGTCCTTGAGCTCGATGATCAGTATATTGATCAACATGTGTTTTATCACTCCCTGAAACACACTAACTGTCTGGAGCCAATTCTGCAAAAACAACTCAGAATCTGTCATCATAGCTACCCACATACTTTCTCTATATCTAATTATTGAAAAATAAGGCTCCTTCTGCAAGAAATGTACCTCCCGTGCCCAGGGTACTGCACCGTCTGTCAGCCACATGGTAAATAAGACCAGACCAGACCAGACACACTCACGCACGTACAAAAAACTGGTGACCATGACAGACAGAAGGACCAGAAGATGAAGACAGACTATCAGAGCTGTGTGTAATTACTCTATGTGCGTTGATAGCTCCTGGGCAATAACACCCAGTGCAGTGGAACAACTGCACACAGCACAGCCTAACAGGCCCGTTCATGTCTAAACCTTAAAAGTGTTGAAAGCAGAAGGAAACACGTTTGACTGACTGAAGGAGAGGAGAGAAGAGGACATGTTCGTGTTTGCTTTGTTTCGATGCCTAAAGCCAGAGTAGCGACACATGTCACACCACCATCTGCCTGCTGTGTCATCGCTAACACACACAAACACACACACAAACAAACACTTTTAAATTCTGACACATCAAACACCACATGTTGACATGTTGTTTCTGCGCGTGTTTGTGTGTAAACCTGTAGGAGCTCACGCTATTAACTCACAGGAGCTTTTGGACAGCTCTTCACATGTTGGCCGCGTGTGCTCCTCCCCCTCCTTCTGTGTCAGCTGAGAAACGCATTCTGAAGCTTAACAAAGGAATTATAGTCATTTACTCAGACCACAAGAAGCTGCCACATCACTCCTGGCACGGATGGCAAAGACACCGGGCTGTCAGGCAAGACTCTGTGCCACAGAGTTAAGAGCACTGGATGAATAATGTAGTGCCACACAATGACAGGCTCGATTATGAATGATGCAGTAATACCAGAGGGTGGACAGGAAGCGCCTGACACCATCAGTTCACGGAGCACCTGGTGCACATCAACTTCAAGAGGCCTTACTGACAGCTAAGGGGCGGGGGTGGAGTGGAGTGGGGTGGGGTGGGGTGGTGGTGGAATTTTCTTTTAAAGTTAACCTTGAGATCCACACGGTCTGACTTGTAAACAAAACAAATACACATTACCCTACAAGCCCTGCGGGGAAAGCCCTGATTCAGCTGACAGAGGATCAGGGTCAGAGTCAGGTGATACAAGGTCAGCTTAGCATCATGGCTGTCCCAGAGCCATTCTGAGGTAAATATGACAGGAGCCCCCGAGGCTGACAGATACACAACTAAAGTCCCAAACGCTCAGCTTAGGAACTTTCAACCAAAGGCCTTACTGATCCTGTGAGGAATGTGTCAGTAAGGAGCAGGTGGATTTTTAAAAAGAAGAAGAAGCAACAGCTGGAGGCTTGGGTGTTCCCTCAAGAGTGATGGGAAGGAGGATGAGGAGGGAGAGAAGAAGATGAAAGACAGGAAGTGAAAGAAGTGAGTGAAGGCCCCAGAAAACAACTGTTATGTGGATGAAGAATTTCAAAAATGCTCCTCATTGGATGAACTCAGGGCAAATGCCACTCTGACCTCGAGATATACTTAGCTCTAATCTCTAAACCTGCTCCAAGTCTATTATAAGGACTTGGCACCCACAGTCACACTGGTGTGTGTGTGTGTGTTTGTATGTTTTTGTGTTTTGTTTTGTTTTTCCTTAATGCAAAAATGCCAATTTCCTATTTTATTACATTAAATTGCAAGTCATCCTTATTTTAAAATGTTTATTATTTATAATAAATAATTGAGCAAACGTGACATAGTCTAGACTACTATTGTTCTATGGCACTTCTCTCGGCTCTCACCTACATAAATCGTCCCTGCGCTTCAAGTGGAGAGGTGGAGCGCACATTCACTTACCACTGGAACTCATGATGCCCAATATCGGTTGTTATCCAAAACAAAGCGGCTTCGTCAGAAAATAATCCCATAAAGCACGAGGAATTCCTCAGTTTCGGCAGTTTTACTCCTTCGCAATTTTGAAATAATATTATTGATAATAATAAAATTAATAATAATAGTAATCCACTAAACGCAAATGATGCTTCTCACTCCCAGCAGCACTGCTTCCAGTCAATTTGTCAGAAGAAGAAGGTGGGCATAGAGGGGTATAAAAATATAAGAAAAAAGAAACAGAAGGTAGGATAATACCCGTACTCAGCTACAACATCCAAATAAAACTCCCTCTCTTGCTGTGTGAACGTCGGCTGTCTTTATTATTATTATTATTTTCTTTCTTCTTCTTCTTCTTTTTTCTTTTTCCCCCAAAGACGCCAGTGACAACACACAATGCTGCTCACACGGATTCCACCTTCACATTTTCGCTCCCGGCTGATCCCAGCTCCGCCGCGCTCCCCTGGCGTGTCATCGTGCGCCTTTCACGCGCTGTAAACACAGCCTCCCTATATATTTTTCCGTTTGAGGTTTTCAAAATAAAGCAAACACGTTTGCGTGTTAGCATGTGAACGTTGCGTGAAAAGAAAGGAAAAACAACGAGTTTGGTATATCTGAAATTAAAATATTAGCCTACAAAAGACATGCATGCACCTCGAATATCATTGATAAACGCTGACAACTTGAACCTAAATCGATGTTTCAGCGATAACAGTCTTTGATCATATATATTTTTATAATAAGCTAACACTAAGTTATTATTTAATTTAGATTTTGATTTGAAATATCTATTTAAGTGGTAGCTAATTCAATGCACCATTAAAGCAAAACCTGCATTAAACCAGAACCTGGCTACAAAACATTCCCATTCCCAACTGTACATTATTACTGTGTTTTCAATGTATTAAGTACGTGACTTGAACTAAAATGTTAAGCCCACATAAAAAAGAAGTAATACTTTAGTATTACAAAAGTAATACTTTTGTAATTGTAATGTAACTTTTTCCCACAAGCTCAGTCCTTTCTCGAATAATATTAGACTTTAGGCTGAACATCATAACTACATTCATATATATATATA
>NW_024582380.1:2952356-2953624 GCF_018398535.1 Haplochromis burtoni
TAACTATATAAAAACTGATTTTTTATGAAAGTAGAGTAAAGTCATTTCCGGTACTGCTCCGGGTTTCTGAGCCCAACTTGACTGCGCTCTTTTTTCTATCCTAGGTTAACGACGTCACTCTGGGCTGCTGTGAGCGCTCTGGGGATACTATACCCTACATCACTCTGCAATAAGTGATACGTGTTCACGAGTCCTTCCTTTTAAGTCGATTTCCAAAGCAAAGGAAGACTGACAGAAAGATGAGAATTTTAGATTCATTTGCAAAGCCATCTTGAATTGAAACTGGGCCGGAACACATTTGTCACTTTTTAAGAGATGCATGTAATATTTAAAACAAAATTATTTAGAGAAGGTCGAGAGCGTTCATAAAACTACTTTGTTGTTTTAGCAGTGCTGGGCTGGGCTTGTTGCTAAAACTGATATGACACCGCCCTCTTCTGGAAAATCGACGTAAGCAAATAAATTAATTGGATTATTTACGGTGAACCTGCTGCTAAGGCCATGGTAATTTAGAAACTGTGGACGGATTTGTTTCCACGGTTTTCACCTGTTAATATGTATTGAAACATCTCATGAATTCACCTGTTTTCAACCTCACAGCAATTGCCTTAAAAGGCATTAGGTTCAAGGTTTATTAGCTAGTTCTGCCACGAGATTAAAAGCTGCCCTGCCTTTATGGCTCAGTGATATTTCTTCACCAGGTCCGCTGGCATCAACGTGGAAAGATTTCTATCTTAAAGCTCGCGTGAAACACCCATCCGCTTTTCCCCATGGTATGAGCCAGTAGCCATAAGGAAACAATTGAAGTTCGCTAAAAGGCCAATTTAAGGGATTAACTATTACATAAATAACAAGTGGTTTATTAAACTTGAAGATAAAAAAAAGAAGGTAACGCTGTGATAAAGAAAACTCGATATAAAATTTTTGCTGTCAGATTTCTAAATGTGTTCCTTTAGAATGGGATGTTAAACACAAGGCCTGGGAGCAAGAATCGGCCTTGCACAGAGTCAATCCTGCCCAATGGATATCTTCGAAAACAGGCGAGGAGAGCATAAATTTTGCACTTTTAAATGTATTTTAATAAGTTTTACAGCTTTTCCTGCAGATAAAGAAATCCCCGTTCATACTATGCCAGACAGATAAACAATGAAATAATTAAAAAACAATTCCTGTTTTTTCACTGTGAGTTATAGAAATGTCTTTTGTGTGTGTGTGTGTGTGTGTGTGTGTGTGTGTGTGTGTGTGTGTGTGTGTGTGTGTGTGTGTGT
>NW_024582380.1:2953644-2954863 GCF_018398535.1 Haplochromis burtoni
TGTGTGTGTGTGTGTGTGTGTGTGTGTGTGTGTGTGTGTTCGTTTTGTTTTTACAGTTTTCTATTTTGCAATTAATTTTAACAAAAACTAAACATTAATGATACTGATACTTTGTGACAACCATCCCGATAGTGGGATAATTTCTCACATGGTGTAGGGTTGTTTGTCCCTGTAGTTATCACTATAACTTATATAATTTAAAAGCTTTGTTTTCAGAAAAAATTAAAAGTCGATATTTTTTGGGATCTTCATGTCATTTTGCTAGGATTCATCTAGCACCCCTGTGCCTCAGAGTCATGACTCTGTATACCCCTGGACTTCCAGCAGTACAATCTTTGCAAGACCAGTTGTGGAAGACAATACACTGAAGCCATATTCCTTGGGCTGGTTATTGAAGTATGGCTCAACAAAAGCCATTGTACCAACACGGAAACAAATAACAAAACAAAACAAAAACCTTTACATGCTTAGCTGCAAGAACATTTCTCCTCAGAGACTTGGTTGTCACATGTGTGAAAACCAAGCCCAGGACAAGTGAGACAATCTCCAGCTGACCTCTTGCTACTGGACATTTGATTCAATTCAAAGATATTCCCTTCAGCTTTTTAATAAGTGTCTGTTTATGTGAGCTTTCAAAAACAACAGGAAAAATTTCTCTAACTTCCTCTTTAAAGTTTTGTGAGTTTTCCACAAACTGAACACTGCATATTGGACAGAAGGTCAGGTTACAAGTGTGACATCCACAGAATTCCATAGTGCCCTCTAATGTGGCAGTAACAACCAACGTGACAACCAATCCCAGGTCTACCCTACAGCACAGTCTGGGCAATGGAGCTACCAGAACTTTTTCTGTTATTCCTTACAGCCCACAGAGTCGTGCGGATACATTTCTTTCATTTACTACAACAGCTGGACTTTTAGTCAAAGTGGGAAAGGCACCTAAAGAAAGCTCCAGCTGATCCAGGAGAGAAGGACAATCGCTGCCCAAGCGAAAACCTGTAGTGATCCCATATGTGTCAGGAGTATCGGAGCAGTTGAGACGCATTTTTTCTAAACATCAGGTCTCTGTGGATTTTAAACCCCAAAACACGCTGCGCCAAAAATTGGTCCACCCCAAGGATCGGGTCCCCCGACACAAACAGGGTAACATAGTGTACGCTGTTAAGTGCCAGGAGGATTGCCAGGATTTATACATCGGGGAAACCAAACAACCTCTGGC
>NW_024582380.1:2956518-2999936 GCF_018398535.1 Haplochromis burtoni
TGTGTGTGTGTGTGTGTGTGTGTGTGTGTGTGTGTGTGTGTGTGTGTGTGTGTGTGTGTGGTTGTGTGGTTGTGTTGTTTTTGGCCTTATCATTCATTTGTTTATCAGATGGCTATAATGTGTCTTTTGTTTGTCATTCGCACCGTGGCCATGTGTCCACTATCAGTAGCACTGATCAGCAGTGTGCTGCATTCTTCACTAAATCTCACAATCCTTGCCCTTTGTCCACTCACATGGCAAGGGGAAAGTGCACATACCCACTCCGTGTTTTACTATTCATCCTGCAACGCTGTGCTTGCTTGTTTCTACTTATTCCTGGCTATTTGTAATTTGCTGATATTTAATGCTTTCACCCCCTCCCCTCCAACACTCTCAGACTATTGGAAGCAGAGCAAAATAAATGGTCTGTGTCCTCCAGCCTTGCATAGCCAGTTGCACGATCACATGAGCACCACAGGGACGATGTTGTGTGTTCAGGGTGACTTAGTGGTGGTGTACTTGGGGCTACACAATCAGTTCCAGAGTTTATATTTAACTAAGCACGCAAAAGAAACAGGAAAAAAAAATGGCAGACCAAAGCACTGCCGGCTTGGCGTTTATTATCACTGCACACACAGATATGCATAACAGAGATGCATAGCCCAGAAAGAGAATGACAAGAGGTCACTGCTGTGCCTTTTTGTTTTGTTTTGTTTTTGTAGTGTCATGCAGCACGCCAGGATAAATATTTCACACTTCCAGGCATCACTCTGGACATTTCCCACATTCAGTGGACTTGTTGAGCAGGCCTGTGAAAAAAAACAGGAGCTTTGTAATGAAGATGAGTGATTTGTCAGGTATGTGCTGAACAATACAAAGAGAGAGAAAAAAAACAAACCCAAAACAAAGCAGGTGATTACTCAGTCATCTAAACGTCTGACATCATTAGTGGTGCAGCAAGACAAGCTGGTGAGACTGGTGTTGTAGAATGGGAAGAGAGAAAGTATTTATTATTGTGCATCTGGTACTCTAACTACGAAGAATGTTGTAATCGTGCAACAGGTTTGAATAGTTTTGAGAAGATAGATTGAGGATATATTTATAACCTGACCTCTTTTCGGTTTAGTCCTCTGTGGGATCCTGTTTCCAGATTCTGACAGAAAGAGGAAGTTTTTTTATGCATGAGGGTGAGAGAGGGGAAGAAACAGAGAGAGAGAGAGAAAATGAGGCCCTACGACTGCCCCAAAGTAAATGTAGGAGGAGTTACAGGGGAAAAAACTTCCTCGGTCAGTGGCACGCTGTTTCGGATCGCTTTTGAAGCGACAGGCACGCACACAAACCCACGCATACACCCACATTCTCACTCACTTCCACACTTTTTCGCTGTTTCCTTTGCTTTCACCCGCGGAGATTGACAGCACACTGAGCCGCTGTCATGACGCGCAGCTCACCGGTTACCGCTCACGGTACATTCATTAGATACGTTCTGCCACGCACACCAGGAATGAACTGAAAAGACAGAGCTGGAGCCAACAGAGAGGTAAGAATGTGCTTTTAGCTGATCTTTAAGTTTCGTGGTGTCATAAACTTTATTCCGTTGGGCAGTCGCTGCTGTACTTTGTACCATGAGGCTGTTGTCAGTCTCTAGTGAAAACGGTAAACAGTTTTCTGAACGTTTGAATGAGCAGTGGCTGCCAAGTAGTGATTTCAGTTCCTCGGTTTCACTAATCGTTTGACAGTAAATAGTTACAGATTCTTCCAAAAGGTCAGAAAACTCAATTAAGCGGCAATCCAAAGGCTTCTTAGAATCAGACTGTAATGAACTGTGGAAATTATCCACCACATTTTGCAGTGATCCACCACAGTGTGTGTTTAAGGGATCCAAATGTCTCTGTGTAACTGTGGGAATCTCCCTGCAGGGAGCTCTCTCCGTCCCAGACACACAGGCATGTGAGTGAGTTAACAGGGGGTTATAGTCTAAACTTAGAGCTCATAACCCCTGTCTCATATTTCTCTCTGCTAACTCCTCTCCCACATGTTTGCCGTCTACCAGCCTACGTTGTACACCCAGAGACACCTCACCTCAAACATCTCCTGCATAGTCATGCAGTTGGACGCAGCCACACACACAGCTGATCACACCATATGTCTCTCATTATGCTAGATGTTATTGTCATGGCCCACAGAGTGTCACAATAGTGTACCAGGCTGTGGCTGTGGCTTCAGACTGTGTGGAGACTGGGAGGTTGTTTAAGGTATGTGGTCATTAGTTACAACAGCCCCTGTTATTACAAGCAATGCATGATGTGTCTGAGGCTTAACAAGTCAGCAATCAAGCATTGTTTATAAGAGACTTTAGTGAAGTGGTGTGACAGCCTCACTCAGAAGAAGGGTTTTGAACACTGCCGCTTAGAGGAAACAATAGTTTTATCTAAAGGTGTTTGGTAAAGAGGATTTATGTGACTTGTATAATCAAATTACCTTTTTTTATTGATAGTATCTATGGTTTTATGGAGACAGCTGCTGTTAGCTTTTGATGCTCTGTGCATGTGACTGCACATATGAGCTTGGAGACCAGTCTGCGTTTATTAGATTGGATATTTGTTGAACAATGGCAAACAAGCAGGGCTGTACAGAGAGCGTCAGGATACTCCCTGCTATGGCTCCTGCTTGTTTACAGCTTTCTGTCTCACCAGGCACACATGCGAAGATTCAGTCATGAAGAAGAGGAGACCAGTTACAGACAAGAATATCAGGCCTCTGCATCGCCTAATTTTGCGGAAGCACTTGTTTTCCAACATCAGTGATTGCATCTGATGGTAGCTGACACGAGGCGTGTAAGGCATCAGCTGTTTCTATCACCTCATTACATCAATTGGCCCCTCCATCTCGGTTAACGGCGTAATCTGCAATTTGCTGTGTCTGCCGGCAGTCATCAGATACGTTTTCAAAGTTTAACTTGGATACTGTTCGGGTACAAAAACAAAATGCATAATTCTACTCAGGTTTACTCTCCATATAAGCTTATTTTTACGGCATGTGATGTTTGTGTCATCAATTCAACACTTTTTGGTAGTTTTATTCACTTTCCATTTAAAATGTTGGAATAGATAAGTATAGATATGTGCACATTGATTTTGTGGGAAACACCCTTTGCTGTAAAACCTACTGTAGTATTTCAGTTTCAGTAATTTTTAAATTAATGTAAAGTCCCTGTATAGACTTCTCTACCTCCTATCTGATAATACACAGTGATCAACCACAGCTGACCAGATCGACTGGTCAGCTGTGGTTGATCTGTGTGGAATCTGCATCTTCTCCATGTCCCTGTGTGATTTGTTCTGGTAGAGCCTGACCCATTTATTGACGGGTAAATATTATCAGCTGGTATTGGCTATCTAACAATACCGGCATTTATAACAGCTTATAAATAATATTTTATAATAATCAACAATTTTAAGAGTGTTCACGTTGCATAGTTTTTCCACCAGAAGGCATTCTGCAAGTTTCCTTTTGGGAACACACATTTGGAACGCCACAAAAAACCAATAACAGCTGATCTGAGTAGAGTCGTGCAGAACGTTAGTGGGTAACTACAGGTAACAAATGTTAGGGAAATGTATGCTTCAGTGTCTGAACGAGCAAAAAAAACAAAAAAACCCTGCAGGATTCGATCTTATCATTATTGATCTTAAACATATTATATCAGTCGGGCTTGACTCTGAGCACACTGGCCTCATACCACAGTCCAGAGACGTGCATATTTAGGTGATCTGGTGATTCTAAATTGGTTGTGAATGGGACTGTCAATAGTTGTCTGTTTCTTTGTATTAGCCCTGTGATGGACTGCCAACATAGGCCCCAGCCGTGTCTGCCCCTGAATTGGATAAGTGGTTAAGAAAATGGATGAGAGAGATTAAAAATAGGAAAGTGATTAGTTACCATTAAGCTTTTATGTTTAGCAGTTATAATTGACATAAACACTGTCAATTATAACTACTTCTGTCTATACTCTGCATGTTGAAGAGAAAATCATAGTATGGGTAACTGTGTTTTTTATATATGTTTTAAGAATGGAGAGAATTTCACATTCTCAATGGAGCCATTGTTGTATTATTTACCGTGTCCCTCTCTGATGGTAATGGGTCGCCTAAGGTCAATTATTCTAATTTTCCCCTCCCTTTGATGCGCTTAATTATCAGGGGTGTCTCATAAGTGAGAACAATGGCGTCTATCACGATCTTCTCACCACGCCATCTCTATTTTCAGCATTCAGCCTTTTTTTTTCTCAGTGACCTCACACTGTAGAAAGAGGCTTTTCTGTGGTGCTCTTGTCATATCACTTTGCCATCTGATGGTAGAAAGCTGAGTTGGGTTAAACTCTGTGTTGGAGATGAACTGATCCTCAACCTGTGTCACCAGGAAACTCTTACCCCCACTTAGCACTGACCTTGCAGCCTGTCCCTCTATGGAATCACCTTACTGTGTATCAGCAATACGTTATCCCAGCAACAAACGCGCGCGCGCGCGCACACACACACACACACACACACACACACACACACACACACACACACACACACACACACACACCACACACACACACATTGTCTATGTGACACACATTCTGTGCATATTTTCACTGACACACACAACACATAAGAACGCTATCACTGAGGCCTGCCCCCCCAACCCCTACACACTCATACCAATCGCAGAGAGTGCTTTGTGCATTCACTGACTGGCTGGGCAGTTACTGGAGAGAGAGAGCAAGACTGGTGGGAGGGGGAAGATGGAGACAGCAAGACACAGAAATATTAGAAAGAGAAGCAGACAGATAGAGAAGAAGGAGAAATTAATACTGGGGGGGACATTAGAGACAGATCCTAACTGGTGGGAAGACAGACTGAGCAGGGCAGGAAGGAGAGTACAGAAATAGGAAGGGAGCCGGGAATTGTCCAGTAGAGAGGAAGAGAGGGAGTTGTTGTTGTTAAAGAGACTGAGAGGAACTGATGGGATGGCATTGATCTCTGGGAGCTGCCGACTCCTGGGCCAGATGGCGTCTTGTTGCTGCAGACCTCTCCTCAGCTCCTCCTGTTGCGGACCGCTCATCAAACTGTGCCTCTCCTCATTCACAGGTCGGTCCCACTCCGTTCTCTGTGCTCTGCTGCCATGAGCAACTGCTACAGTCATATAGGCAGGAGCAGTAATCAGTATACAACATGGGTAATACACTTAGCCAAGAAGGTAAAAAAAATAAAAAATAAAAAGGGGGGAGGCATGGTGTGTTTCTGCACTGTGACTGCATGACTTTGCTTGTGTTGACTCAAGCAGTCCCAGTGGTGCTAACTGTCCTCCGTGTTGTAGAATGGAAAGAATAGGCTTTTGTCCTCTTAGGCATAATGTCATGTTGCATACTGTGTTACTAAATTGTGTGCTCCCATTGTTTTGTGAATGCTTTGCATCAAGATAATGATGTTCTTTTGTGGTTCTGCACTGACAACACATGTAAAAAGTGGAATTCTAATCGGAATTATTACAGTTTTTTTTTTCCTTTTTAAAATTTAAATCGCGTCTGATGTTGTGACCACGGTGACATAAATGTGTGCTCTGAGGAGTCAGGGGCAGAGCAGCTGAGTGTGTGTGTATGAGTAAGCCTGGAGGTCTTAATGATGTCAGTGCAGTTGTGTGTCCGTGCTCGGCCTGTGTGTGTTTAACGTCCGTGTATACCCTTAACAACTCCTCAAACTAACGAAAAAGCTCAAGTATGCCTCCGTCTCCCTAAGTGATGTCAGCACTCTCCCCACCCAGAAACATATTTGTTTAAAAAAAACAGAAGATCCTTCTCTTCCATCTGTAAGGTAAAGCTACACCCAGGAGGATCTTGACTTAAAGACTAAAAATATATTAAAGGACTAAAAGCAAATATTAAACTCAACTCATATCTTTTTGTTTTGTTGAGTTTGCAAACCCTCCTTAATGAACCTTGATATGAATGAAATAACTTCCTGGATTCTTTGCTGGTTACTTTTTAACACTTCCTGCCAGGAAATGGTCTACCTTATAAGTATTCAAAAAGGTGATTAATGAGGATCGTAATGAGATTTGGGGTACTGATAAGCAACATTTGTTTGATTTATTTATTTTTTTTAAAGATAGGTTAGCTAATTGCTAAGTGACTGCTGGCTGTAGCTTTGTATTAACCAGTAGATGCAGGAGTGGTGGATCAAAGAAAGTACATTATGCATGTATCCCCAAATTTTTAGACTATTACTGTTGTGATATTTAACTCTGTATTGCTTAGGATCATAGACACAATTCAATTTTTTCAGTATTGTCATTGCTTTTCTTTTTCCAGACATCTCTCCTGCCGAACTGGATGCTCTATGGAGGGAACCGCCATATACTCTCGGTGGAGCTAATGAACACTTCCCAGGAAATGACATCATGACTCAAGGTGTGTTAGCTATGTTGCACCAAACAGCCGGATGTTTGGAATCAGTTTGAAATCATAACATTATTAAGTGCCCGATTCGTTTAGAGTACAAATAAGTCATCAGCATTCATGTGAGAAGGAGCGGTGCTGCTTGCGCCGTGTTCAAGCAGAGGAAGTGTTTGGGATATCCTCCCTGCACAATGGAACAAACCAGGGACAGCCCGTATCAACTTTCCTGAGGAAAAAAAAAAGCGTGTCCATTCAGCTTGCTGCAGGTTTAGAAATGATTAAGATCCTGTTTACTTAATTAAATGGCTGGCACAGAAAAAGTGCTAGAGTAATTGGTGATATGTCTAAAGCTGTAATCTACTAAAGTATGTAGCAAATGAGTTTAAACTGAGCATAAAATGAAAAACTTGACAAACAAACACTTCTTACAACATCCGGCTCTGGAAGATAGGATGGGTGGTGTCAGTTGACGGACTACTGTGGATTTTTGTGGATATATTAGAAAGAAAGTCTAGAAACTACTTTTAAATTCATGAGTTCATCCTGTTCAAATACAGACTGCAGTGTGTTGTTTTTGTAAATAGCAAAGAGCGATTGCTATCTTGTGTCATCTGGTAACATTCCCAGTTTAATCTCCATGCCAGTCTGGAACATGCATTGCAGTAGCAATCTACTCTTAAAGCCCTTGTGTTGTCTGTTTTGATAAAATAGTTTCCACATACAACATCCACGTCTCGATTACACCTCAAATGTGAAATGCTGTTTAGGAAACACTGCCTTAACCAAAAGTACGCTGAGTTTCCTCTCCTCATTTTCTTCTTGTTTAAATTTTAAGATCTAAGATTCAGGAACTGTTTCATGACTTTATTTCCTCTTTCAGGTGCTGGTGAAGAGGAGGATGTTGCAATAGTAATATCAGGTGAAGGTACGGTGGAGCCTGACAGTTACTGGAAGAAGAGGAAGGAGGCCTTCCTTAGAGGAAGTACCGTGTCACTTGGAGACAAATTCTCTTCAGGTACACTTTGTGGCGCTTTTACTCGAATTATTTGCCTGGATTGTTTTGCCTTATTACTGGAAAACCTGCTTTCGTATAAGCTTTGCTAAACTAATTTCATACACAGGATCGTTTCCCATGCATATTATATTTATGCATACTGATGAACAACATTCCCCGTCTGCTAATGTTTTACTCACTCAGCATTTTAACTTCATCCATCATTTTCCCTCAGGTTCTTCCTCTCAAATGGATTTAAATGGCCACACTGAGTGTCCAGTAAAAGGCCTAATAGCTTTGTTATTCCTCTGAGGAATCACATTGTGCTCACAAAGCATCTTCCTGAAATATAAGCTCTCAAAGAAAATATTTGACAAAATCTTGCTTTTTTTTTTTTTATGAAAATGATGTGTTTTTATTCCGGTTTCGGTTTTATGTTTTACTTTTTTGGAGATACTCTGAATAGTGGAACAAAAGGATTTAAAATGCCCTCCATATTTATTCCTGGTTAGCTGTAGCTCAGGTAGAGTGGGCGATGTACTAACTGGAAGGTTGGTGGTTTGATTCCTGGCTGCTCCAATCTGTGCTGTAAAGTATTTTTGGGCAAGATACTGAACCTTAAGTGTTCCAGTGCATTCATCACAATGCGAATGTGCGTGAATAAAGCACTTTGAGTACAATATAAGTGAAGTAGAAAAGGCTAATTCTTTATATTCCTCATATTTCACTGCTATAACCAATTTAAACTCAGTGTTGATAACCCCAGAGCGCATTTTGTCCTCTTGCTAGAAATCGTGCTACTGTTCACCGGACGACGGCGTTCCAGTGCAGATTCTGACCGGACCCTGCAGGAGGCGCTACGCACACGACTCCGAGTGGTGGAGAGCAACAGCCAGGACGTCATACAGCTCTTCAAAGTGAGTCCCTATGATGAAGACGACACACAAGCTTTCCTACACTTCTAAACTGTCTGATATAATAATGAAAAAGTAGTATGTTTTTACCATATAATGAGTTCATATTACGCAGTATTATATACTGTACATGTAATGTGCACTTTATAGAGATGGCTTAATGACTTTTTACTGTAACGTGAGACTTTGTTTCTGCAGGACTTGTCTGCACGTCTGGTCTCTGTCCACGCTGAGAAGGATAGCTTTGTACTCACATTCAAAACTGTAGAGGAAATCTGGAAGTTTTCAACATACCTTGCACTAGGTAGGACTAATAAGCAACCTTCTGGATGACATTTCAATGTCTGTATTCTCTCTTTTTCGTCTTTGTTGTGCCATCATCACAGTAATAGTACTGGTTGGCATGAGTATAAGCAGTAGTATTTCATCTGGTGCTGCATGTGCTCTTGCCCAGGCTATGTGGCTCGTTGCTTGGAAAACTTCCTCTGCGATCCGTCATTCTGGCTGGACCCAGAGCTGCTCAATGACTTGCAGATCAGTGTGACGGTGGATGAGGAACATCTGGCCACACTGTACCTTGGACTTTTACTCCAGGAAGGTCAGTAGTGTTGTAAGCGCAGTAATTCATGTCACTGAAATGTAAGGGTTTGTTTTATCAGGCCTGGCATTGCACAGGGATAACAGGTGGAGGGAAAAGGTTAAGCATCTGTAAATAGAAATGAGATCCTGTCAGTAAATCAGTGATCCGAAGTCTATACTTTAGACTCTAAAGCTGCTGCCTGTATTTCAAAATGTTAATCTATTGATTCATAATGAGATTTAAAAAAGAAAGATAAAGTCAAATGAGTCATTGTCAGAGTAATCTTGAACTTAAGTAGTTAATTATAGGATGTTAACTGAGTTCACTGTGATTTGATCCCATTATTTTTAATCCATTTCTTTGTGACCCCAATTAAGACTTGAATGAACAGATTGCCTCACATAGCTTAAGTAAAATTGTAGAACAGACCCGCCTCATATGTAGTGGAAGCACTTTTGTGCTGTGCGGAAACTAATTTAGAAACTACGATACACTTTTAATCAAGTCAACATTATAATCACACTTTTATTCATATCAGGTTTATAGAGTTACTGTTAAACCAAAATCCCAACTTTGATCTGCTGTTTGAATGCATTAGACAACGACATGAAGTACAACTTACTGTGCTGTTCTCCTCCATGAATGTGTATCGATTCCCTCCTGCCGGGGCGGCACAGACATCCCTTCTTTCTCTTGAACATATCCTTCAGGCAAAATGCATCATAGGAATGCATAATAGGACTGCAATGCTGGCAAATAGTGGTGAAAATTACATTAACTTAATGGGCCAGGTTATAAAACATCCATCTTTTCCCAGTGACTGAATGAGGGCGCGGCAACTCTGGCAATTTTGCTGATTTTGAACTTAAGTGCAGTAACGTTTACCAGCATCATAAGCAATGACTAAAGATGGGTTTTGTGTTTCTTTGTGTTTCGGGTGGGGGAATAGCGAAGTTGATTCTCTCTACTAAAAATCAGTCTCCTTCCAGGATCCTGCTTTGCTAAGGCGCTGTTCACCAGAGCCGACAATGACGAGGATGAGGAGCAGCTGTCGTTCCAAAAGAATGACCTCTTGGTGGTGAGGGACACGGGGCAGGATGACATGTGGGAGGGCACCTTGCTCACCACTGGAAACCACGGCATGGTGCCAGTCACTGCCATGCAGCCCCTGCCCTACCCGTTCTATCAGTAAGTTGCTATCTGTTCCTCAAATTGACCACTTCACCTATGTGGAGTACAGTATTTGTTAAATTATACTTCCTGTTTGGTCAGGTGGTTCCTGAAGAAGTACCCAGTCTATGCTGGATGCTCACAAACAGAAAGGGAACCATTTGAGCATCCTATCGGTAAAGCTTTGCTATCACATACAGCATACTGTAACCACAGTGCCTGTTGAAATGTAACTGCGTAACTAACTGATATACCCTCAAATTCCTAATCAGTGTGCTTAAAAGTGTTGTTTCTTTTGCCCTTCACCTCATTAAATGCCTCAGTGACTGGCTCCTGTGTGGCAGTAGCTGACTACAGCCCAGTGGGACCAGATGAGCTCCCGCTCAGCCAAGGTGACGTTGTGGAGATCCAGGGTCTGTTGCTCCGAAGCCTGGGTGTTTTCATAGGACGACACACTTCAACTGGATGCCGCGGCTTTGTTCAAATAGCTCACGTCAAGCCTCTCAATACTGCACCCTTGTAAGAAAGCCTTTTTATTTATTTTTTTGTAAATCCAGGCAGTGGCTTAAACTAGCTGGTCTCATTGTAACATGTGACGCTTCACCTGAAAATCACTTTATCGCGATACCATCTACATTCCTTATGTCTTGTTTACAGTCTTCTGCTAATCTTTTATGAAATCCTATTTCGAGGATTCACAGTCTGGACAGGGCGGATCAGGTGATGAGGCCTGGATAATCATAATGCTGCCTTTGTTTCCGTTACACAGAGATGGACAATTGGTCTTTCTAACCGAGGAGGAGAAAGCCAGCCTTGCTCAGGTTAACCCTTGCAGTTCTGAGCTGAGCGACAGCGGCCTGCTGGAAAGGCTTTTCTCGACTGACATCAGCTCCGTTTACAGGCTAGGTAAAGGAATGACTGGGCTCGCTGAGAAATGTTGCACTTTTAATTAGCTAGGGGAAAAGGGAGGGATCGTGTCATCGAGGCATAAGTGAAATACAAGTCATGTTTGTTTCCTAAATAGCGGCGGTATTTGTAATTTATTCTGGGAAAGATAGTTTCCATCTGTGCTTCCAGCTGGAAAATCAATGCTGAATTGATTTACCTTGTGTGTTTCCAGATAGGCTGGATGAAACCGACTTCATGTACATTAGGAGTCGGCCAAAACATGGTAATGACTTTTTAAGAAGAAACCTGACGTTTACGATGCTGATGCCTTTGAGCAGCTTGAGAAAGGATTTATGATTATACCTGTCGTCTTTACAGATCTTAAAGGCCTTACGAGCGCTCGTCAAAGCATCATGTCAGAGAGAAGTGGAGTCACACCCACCCACCAGTCGTCCCCTCGCCAATCGCTCTCTCGCTCCTCTCCTCATCTGTCCCTCTGTCACTCTCTCAACCCTCTGCCACGAGAGGGAGAGCGCCTATCCTTCACCCTGGATGACACATTCAGAGAACTGGACGAGTTCCAGGAAGATCCTCCTCTTTTCTTGGAAGAGAACAGCTGGGATGGGGAGGAGTCAGAGAGCAGTGACCCTACACTGACTCTACTCAACCAGGAACACTTCCAGGTCTGCCTCATTTATTACATTACTCAAGTCTTTCTTTCTTATCCATGTTGAGCTTCCTGTGTCTGACTTTCATTAGGACATTTGCCCTCCTGTTAACTCGGTTAATGCCTAAAATAACTCTAAAACCCTTTGTTTGTTGTTTTTTACCCCCAGGATGCTTTCTTGCCCCTATATGACCTGCAGTATTCCTTCCTGTGGGTGACTTTCAGCGGCAAGACTGAGGACGAGCTGTCAGGTCACCTTGAGAGTGTCAGAGAGTGTGCCAAGAGAATGGGAATGCACTGGGCGCATCGGCGGGCATGCTTTCTCCTGGGGAGACTATGTGCCAGGAAGCTAAAGTTCTCACAGGCATGTTTTTGTTTTTTTGTTTTTTTTTCATTTGCATTTACCATAAGTGTGCTTTGTAGGTTGTATGATTACATACTTTAGTGTTTTCTAAACAGAGATTTCAAGGCAAGTTAGCCTGTAACAAGACACCACACTATAGAGCACATTACCATTTACATAATATTGTAATAATAATAATGATGCTTTTTGCAGTGTGGAGAGAGATAAAATGAAGTGCACAAATTATTTGTCGCATGTTTTAAATGAAAATAGGTTTGAAACACCAAATTTTGCTGCAGTTTTACTTGGCGGAACATATTTGTTTTCGATCTACACCAGTCTACAATCTTTTCTCCCCAGGCACGTGTATACTACGAGGAAGCTCTGAGCGTCAGTGTCGACAGCTTCTCTGACGTTCAGCTCCTCGTTGCCCTCTTCACAAACCTCACTGCTATTTACCTGAAGCAACGCATGACTGACAAGCTGCCCCAGACTCTGGAGAAGGCCAGCGCCCTGCTCCTATGCCTCCCCTGTCGTTCCTTCACATCGACCGATGAAGTCGAACTGCTCAAGGTGCTCCTGAGGAGATCGGTGGTGATGGTGGACAAGCACCTGGAGGCTCGTATCTGCTACCTCATGTCCACCCTCTTCCTGCTACTCAAGAAGAGCGATGACGCTCTTCCTTTTGTCGAGCGGCTCCAGTTTCTTTCACTGACTCTGTCTGCCGCCGACGGGCAACCGATAGCTCCTTTGGATCTCAACTGGCTCCTCAGTTGGCTCTATCACTGCAAATACATGCCTTACTTAGCACTTGCCTCGCTGAGCCTGGATTCGAGACAGGACCACTCTCTCCACAATGTCTTTCAGAGGATTGAATTATTTATCAGGAACTCTGTTCGTTTGAACCCCTGCTGGAAGGAAGGAACCTCACTGCTCCCTGCTCAGATCGTAGTTTACCTGCAGCAGACTCTGGCAATAGCCGAGCGCGGGGATGACATGAAGATCCAAAGGGACCTGTGTTTGGGCTTGGCCTCAGTTTACCAGCAGTACGGCGCTCTTGATAAAGCACTGCACTGTGCTCAACGAGCTGTGGAGAAAGGAGGCCACATCAATGAGGAGGAGGGATTTGAGGCATCTGTGTTGCTTGGGTGGTTGCTGGTGTTGACAGGCCAGGCTGAGAAGGCCCAGAGTGTTCTACAACCACTGCTCACATCACTACAGGTACAGTGACCAGTGATGAACTGGTGAAGAATGACACACTCGCAGTGAATAATGTCTAAACAAACATGAATGTCATGGGTAATACGTGCCTTCGCATCTTTCTGCAGGGAACAGACAGTCCCACTCAGCGAGGTGTGATCCATAACCTGCTGGCTTTGTGTCTGAGGCGTCAGGGTCGCATCCCAGAGGCAGGATGGCACCTCCACTCTGCCTTGGTAATCTCCAGAGAAAATGGAAACCAAAGGAATCAGGCCCTGGCACTTGCCAACCTGGGGTGTCTGGCACTGGACGCGGGGGCGTCTTTGATTGCAGAACGCTTCCTGGTCAGGTCAGATCTTTGACATTTTTTGATAAATCTGCCACAGTTAAGTTTTGACAGATCAAACAAATCTAGCGTCTATAGGATTATTTAGTTTTGATATAATCTTATTTTCTCTTTATTTTAGATCCATGTGCCTTTTTTGGGATCTCTGGGAAAGCCCGACAGATGAGGAGCACGTTCAAACCTACCTGTGGCTGGGGCGTAGCTACAAAGACAGGGGGCGGAGTCAGGACATCAGGGCATGCTATGAAATTGGGTTACTAATTGCACTACATGCCAAAAACCTACACAGTAAGTACAAGTTCATCCATGAAACTTGCTGTAATGTACCTCCACTGAAAATGGCACCTTCAAGCATGCATTTAGGTTCATGTATTCGTGCACACTAACTACAAACTGCATGTAAACAGAGGACTTTGTATTAAAATTCAAGCAGGTAGTCTGTCCATTAAGCCCACATGTATTACGTAACTATAAATAGAATATAAAAATGGAATCAAGATATGACCAGTATGATTAGCTGGTTATGTTGATCTGAATTTTTCATAGGTCAGATGGTGGTGGCCAAGGTGCTGAGCCGACTGTATGCTGACATGCTGCTTTATGGTCAGAGCATTGTCTACTATGAGCACTGTGTGTCAGTGTCCAGAGAACTGAAGGATAAGAGACTGGAGGGGGAGTATCTGGAAAAGCTCAGTAGCCTCTACCTCACACTCAACGATGAGAGGTGAAGATTTGCGTCTCATTTCTATGATTCTGTCTCTATCTGTAACCTAACATTTGTGTCTTAGATTTTATGGTTTTTAATCGTGCATTCTGTGCAGGTCATCTCGTAAATCTCTCGACTACACCAAACAAAGCTTGAGAATTTCTATCGATCTGGGAAAGAAAGAGGAAGAGTCTGAGACCTGGCTACAGGTCGGACGCATTTATTATCTCGTTTATGAGGATGAGTTGGCTGACATGTATTTACAGGTGAGGAGTGTTGGTGTGTGTACAGTAGTAGAGGGAACTTTTTCCTTTCAGTGCCTTTTGTTGTTTCATAAATCTGGTATTCCTGGAATGTCGATATTCCACATTCCTGAGCAGCAAACGGTTCCCTTACTAAGCAGTTAATGTTTTTACTTATGAAGTATAAAATAAGATCAAATGACAACATTTGATTACTTGTGTCTTGTCGTATTTGTTTTGTTTGCTTGTTTGTTTTTCAGGCAGCAGTAAAGACAGCCTTAAGGATGAATGACCCTCACTTTGCCATGAGCATCTATGAGGAGGCAGGAGATGTTTACTTTAAAGGTCACAGGAACCGGATGGCTTCACTGCCGTTCTACAGGGTAAAAGGATACTTCAAGTGTACTGTTTTGGGTTTTTTTGTTTTTTTCAGTAACAAACTGTAGAAAGTTTGGATTCTCAGTAAAATTACTTATATTTGCTTTCAGGATGGGAGTCTGCCGTTTGCGAGGAGCATCGATGACATCCACTCAGAGTTTCGATTGTTAAGTAAACTCACAGACCTGCTGATGAATGAAAAGGAGCACGAGGAGGCTCTGCAGTATGCAACACTGGCTGTCCAGGTCGCCAGCAAAACAGGTACAAAGTTGAGCCGTGCCTGAGCCTCATGTCTGTAATAATCCTCTCAATCCAGGTACAGTGTTGTATTTGTACTTGGCAAGATACTTTATAAAAAAACATTGACTTTTTTTTTGCTTTAGGAGTGAGTGTGAATGAGAGGAGTGCTTACCATCGATTAGCTACAATTTACTACAGTCTGGAGCAGTATGAGATGGCAGAAAACTACTACCTGAAGTCGCTGTCACTGAGTCCGCCTGTCCTACAGCACCCCATGGAGGCTCGCTACTACACCAAGGTCTACTGCAGGCTGGGAAACTTCACTCTACACAAACTCAAGGTACAAGGGACACAGTTACAGTGTTGCATTGGGAAAGATAGAGAGAGCACATTCCTAAAATGATCCGGTGTGGGGAAGCGACCGCACCGCCCCTTTTTTTTTTCTCCCTCATCTCGCTGAAGTCAGCGTTCTCAGAAAGAAATGGAAAAAATCATCCCAGAAAGGAAAATATAATAAGAGTGCGTTCTGACTCAGGCGTATTTAATATTACTCTGTTAAGAGAAACACACACGCTCACACTGTAATTTGTTTTACACTTTAACCAATGATTTAGTGGCAGTATTAAAAATCTTCTTGTTTTTCTTCTTTTAAAATTAACTTTCGAGAAATTACTTCTTCTGTTGGCGATGATCGATTTCACTGTCCAAAGCTGATGGCAAATGTAAGCTTTATCTTTCTATACGTCAAAATGACCTGCTCATGTTTTAATCATTGGCTGAGAAACAGTATCGCTTTCAGGTTCATCTTGTGGCGATGTAACCTTCAAATGTGGAAATTATGTGTTTGATTCTGACGAGACCAGCTCTGACCTCTGTTCTGCGTGCTCGCTCTACAGGATGCTTTTGATGCAGTGGGCTACTTCCAGCTGGCTCTGGCAGCAGCACTTGAGGACCAAGCTAACCCTGAGGCTCTGTATGTGGTGTACATGAAGCTGGCCGAGATCCATGGCAACCACATGCCCGATGCTGAGCTGTGCCAAGTTTACAGAGACAGAGCCCAGAGTCTGAAGAGAGTTTTGGCTGGATTGGAAGGCACTGCTGTTGGACAGGAAAACAAAGATGATGCAGATAGAGAGGCTGTCCAAAATATGGAAAAGAACTTGGATGCTGACGTGGGATATACAGAAAATTTGGTTAAGTCGAGCTCCTCTTTTTATTCTATACCTGAAAGTGTGACGAATGAAGATGACTTGGCTCCAAGAACTCGTAGGATGCACGTGAAATCAGACAACAGATGCACAGACGCTAATCTTAGATTAGGTGCTAATGGGAAAACCCACCATAACTATCTTCCTGACTCAGTGGATGTGTCTGGCTCTGAGACAGATACCATCGCCAGTCAGTCGTACAGTGAAAGCATTTTCACGGAGTCCTTCGATACAGCCAAGGAGGACATGTCAGACTCCAGCAGCTCTACTGACACTCTACAAACTCACCTGAAGCCACCTGAACATAACATTCCCACTCAAATACCTGTTAATCGCACAAGTGATGTCACAGGAGACGCACAGTCCAAAGACGCTGATTCTGATACTCAGGATGACGAAAACACCCTCACTAATGAGACTCCAGCTCAAACAGAGCCTGGTACTGACCAGCGTGTTGTTATAAACAATGATGAAGCTCTAAGAGAGGGCAAAGAGAGAAATGGTTGTGAGACTGGTGGCGCTCACAGTTAACAGGCTGACGGAGGCACATAGTCTTTCTCCCTTTACGGATCTTGCCGGCTTTTGCTTCATCAGGTCACATGTGTCTTGGCAGGGAAAAAGCCACAGGGCACAAACCCAATACTGTAAATCTATGTGACAATTCGCTGATTTAGAGCATGTGCATTCTGTCTTATGCAATCACAGGGCACTGTGCTTGCAATATATGTTTTGTACATTTTTGTATCTCTGGAAGATATGACACAAACATAAAAAAAAAGTGTTATTTTCTTTGCTGAGTGTTGATTTTTATGTGGTTGCCCAATCAAATAAGAGAGGAATATGCAGAGTATGTGCATGTTTCCATAAGGAAGAACAGATATAAAACACGAATAATAATTACTGCTCATTTATACTACCAGCCGTTACTGCTATAATGGTTGGTAGTATTAATGATTCTTTGTGGTAGCATTTCATGAGCAGTGCCACCCATTCCAGTATATGCATACATATATATAGTTAGGTTTCCTAGAAACCATTTCAAAACAAAGTTAAGTGTGATATGCTGTAAATGTAGAGGAAGTTTTAAACATAAGCAGAAGTATGTCTGAGTTATTTAAATACAAGGTTAGATAAAAATAATTTGCATACAGGTGACACGTGCGTTATTCAGCAGCTTACTTTCCTTAATGATGTCAGAAAGAAATCACAATGTTCCAGGTGAGATTTCATGCCTGAAACCAGGCAAAAAGAGGACAGAAGAGTAAATAGTGTGAGAAAGTGATCCCGAATGCTCTGCAGCTTCCCTGCAGTGTATTCCAGTATGTTTTGTCCCTGTGGCTTTGTTTCTTATTTGTGTTTTGGTTGATAGAAAGACCACCATAAACTGATGCAGACTAGGCACAATTTGGTGAGGAAATTGTGAAAATATGAAGGTTCTGATGCTCCCTGTGTTGAAATTGACCTTATTCCTGTTGTGTTTATTGTTATAATGGAAATGCAAAAGAAGGAATGAAAGAGAAAATGGTGCATTTGTTTACCATAATGTTGTCTTCATTGGGTTTATGTCACAGTGCTCAAGTAAGTTTCTGTTTTTTGACAACCATGAAGTGCTCTTAGATGGCAAAGAGCATGTTCACAGCAGCTCACTTGATCAGTTAAAAGTCTCGAGCAGGCCAGTTTGATTCAGATTTAGCAATGATGGCAGGAGGAATGGATCCAAGTGACCTCACCGTTTCAGGAGGGATCTTGGCCACAAATGCTTTTCGACAGAGTAGTGTGTCTTTGAAAACTGTGGTCTTAAAAAACGTTTTAATTTAAACCTGTGGGAGTAGTAGATGGTTAAAGAACTGGTTCTAATATAGCGGTTTTCTGCTGGAGCACTCAAAGCACTTTATGCAACATGTCTATCTAACAATGACATTCCTATGAACGCATCTAGAGCAACTTGAGGTTCAGTATCTTGCCCAATGATACTTTGGCATGTAGACTGGAGCAGCCAGGGATCGAACCACCAACCTTCCAATTAGCGGGTGAGCTGCTCTGCCTCCTGAGCCGGAGGCAAGAACTGTATGTCGCATTAATGCGACATAAAAGGAAAAGAGAATATCTTCCTCGGGTGACTAAGAAGGTGAAGAATGGATTCAGACTGTAAGCAAGAACATCCATAAGCAGAAGAAGCAGATGGATAACGTCATCTGGTTAGGCTGCATAAAGCCATCATAACAAAGATGAATGCACATTTGAGAGTTCAGCTGTGCAAAAGCCATTGATACTCGTCAACAGTGCCTTGTCACCTTGTCAACAAGAAAGCTCCTATTTTGCCTTTCTGCGTGGTTTGTATGTTCTCCCTGTGCCTGTGTGTCTTTCTGGATGGATAAAAGGAATGGATGCATGAAACTCATCCATATTTCATTGACATTTTTAGTCCAGAGACATGGATGTTAGGCTAACCAGTGATTATCATTCTGAATTAGAATGAATGTGGTGTGAATGAAGGCTGTGTACAGTATAATTTCCCTTAAATGTGATTTGTAATCAAAGTGCTCTGAATGGTCAGTAAGACCAGAAAACGGAGTGCATTAAATTGTAAAGGTCCATATATTTGTTATAATATAAATGATATAAGAATAGGTTTTGTATTAATCAGCTGAAACTTTAGTCAGCAAATTAAAAAATAAAGCACCTGATCATAATCAAGTATTTATTTATATAATGCACAAGTTTCCATTTGGTGAAGCACAAATAAAAAAAATAATTCAAAGTAAATATTAAAAGTCACTAATAAAGTTGTCTTTACATCAATCCTGAGCTATCCGATTTACAGTGAAAGCCTTCCTGATACTGATATTTTTTTTTTTTATTATTGCTTATTTTTGCCAATGCTGGGAAGTGACCTGTTCTGTACCAGCTGAATTACAAATGCAGGGACGGCAGAAAGAGAGCACAATAGAAATAAACTTTCCACCAAATGCCTGGAAACCACAAATCCAGGGTGAGCATAATGAAAAGTGTCTTTTCAGTCCTTTTACAAGCTTATTGGAATCCACTGATTGGGAAATACTATATTTACTAATTACATCAAGCCTAGTCAAATAAATGTTGTTTCACAAGGGACATCACAGGAAACAGAAGTCTAAAATACACCCACAAAAGAGACTTCATTTCAAGTAGTTTGGTACTTCCCAGAGTGTCTTTTTAGTGGATGACAGGCCACTTTAGTACATCAACTGTTTTTGTGGTTTGGCATTGACTTTCTGATATAAGGAAAGCGTGCTCTTAAAAAGAGGTCGCCAATGGCAGCATGCTATGTTGTTCAGAAACCTGAATATGTCCTTCAGCAATATAAAGACTTTGAGAGATGTGCAAGTCACCCATGCTATGTGCATGAACACACTTTCACTCATGAAACTCATGCCTAAGATCAATAAGGACGAGTTGTGTTCATTCATCTGCCATCTGTGTTTGAGCTACTACTGCACAACTCAGTTCTGTTGTTATCATATTCATTTTCTTGCCCACCTCTGTTGCACATCCTTTAAATCTCACTGCTTTTCTGTCATTCTGCCTGTTACACTCTCATTTGTCCAATCCATCTCCTCCTGACCACCACCAACATCTAGACTCAAGGAGAACCTTCCTACTTCCTAACATTGTTTCACTCCACTCTGATATGGAGCTTCACTGGAGTCTACTTACCAGATCTGTATCTGTATTTCAGTAAATCTTCCTTCAAATGAGCTGATGACCGGCTGGATGGTGCTGGTCCACAGTGTGATCCAATAATAAGGTCACAAGAGTTTTCCTCCTCCAAGCTCTAGAGTTCTAAGACACTATTTCAGCCATTCACAATTGGTTAGCCGTGATTACTGGTAGTATACAAAGATTTTTTGATATTCTCTGAATCCTTTAATCACATTGTGCTCCTGAGATGATGAAATCCAGAAATCTGTAGCAGTTTTGAACAATATTCTTCATTTGTTAAATGTTTCACTGCCAATCTTTCACACAAGCCTGAACCGTTAGCCAACTTGAGACTGCTAAGACTTTACTAAGTTATCACATTGGCCATGAGATGTGAGAAGAAGTGTTTCCACTATTTGTTTATTTTTAATATTCGACAACTTTTCATTCCAAATGTGAAAAAAAATAAAAAGAAAGTGTGGTCGTATTTTCAAAGACAAATCAGATTGATCATTTTCAGATTTTGGTGTCATTTTTTCCTCTCTCTAAATATTTATCATATGACAATGAGTACTGAGCAAAAACTAAGCACTAATATTTTATGTAACAGAGTTCTGTTGTACCTTAAGCTCATTTAGAGGGAAGCAAAAAATCATGCTGTAATTATACAGTATTATTAGGGGACCAGGTAGACTTCAGTTTGCAGTGTGACTATGGTTGACCTCCTCTCCACTGACCACAGTGCTCTCTGGGCTAAAATAAATTATTTGGAGAACTATAAAAAGGCAGGAGTCTAAGCAAGCAGATATCTCTGTTTTTCTATTTCTGCTTTCAAAAGTTCTTTTTTAAATATACATCATAACTTATAAAAGCTTTTTTTTTTTTTTTAATAATGGAGGGTTTTTGTAAATTTGGCACTTCTTAAACAGCTCCACAAGAGGGCACTCTCTTACTGATTTACTATTTGGCTGTACAGTAAAAACTATCAGCATGGTGTTCCCGTCTTCAGCCAGAGGTGGGCAGTGAAAGACAATGCTTAACTTCATGATAGTTTTTTTTTTTTCATCAGCAGCCTTACAACAGGTAGAATAGGACAGAAGAGGAGAAAGAATATCTCCATCAATCTGCTTGGTAATGACAGCAAACCACGGGGAGCATAATGTAAAGTGTCCTCTATGTCACATTTATGGCTTCAGTTCACATACAGTGAATGTCCTGTAATGACCTTTATGTCCCAGAGCCCTGAAATGAACAGTGAGAAGGAAGATTTGAACTAACACAGACAATAATAATGGGTGATTTTTTTATAGGTACATATAGTGCTGCTTGACTGTAGCCATACTTTTGTGGAGACTTTTGTGCTCTGGATTTCTCTGATTAGATCACTAACATATTAACTACCCTGCATTTCACTGGCAAATATCAGAGAGTTCAAACAAGGGCAAACAAAGAAACGGCTAACGACTTGATTGTTGCAGGACAACGAGGAAAAGGAAGAAATGTTTGCATACATAATCTGCATGGTAAATAATATTGCAAGGCTTCCTTCCCCCCACAAGTATGAGTTTAGCACAAGTTCAAAACAAGAACAGCTGTGCCAAAACAAGCACTGAATTGTTCTTCCTTTTTAAGTATTCCCAGGGTTACATTCAAGCAATCTTTAGGGACTTATAATTAACAAGTTTACACTCTATGCTCCACCTAATACTCATGTGAAATTATAAGAGCTCATTCAGATCAAAAAAAGAAAACCACAAGAGGCTTTATCTAAGAACTTTGATGCAGCGCATGTTCCCTCTAAACCGAGTCGTTTTTATAATAAAGAAGTACAACCCTATTCCCAAAAACGCTTTGTAAATAAAAGCAGTATGTAAAAAATGACCTCTCTCTATATAACAATATATGTAAGGCTTATAAGCATTTTCTTTTAGCAACAGATAATTAATGTTAACCAGCTTATAATGACAAGTGACTTCATGAATAGCCTCTTTCATAAATCAGATTTAATGAATTACTTACGGCCTCCTGCTTAAAGTGATTCCCACTAGCCTTCTGCCCCTAGATAACATTCCCAGATTGAGAAATAACAGTTAAAATAAAAATGTTGAAATCCATGTTGCTGTCCGCTGTCAGTGTCCTGTAACCGCTCACAATAGCATAAACAAGGAAATCAACAGCTATTTCAGCTATGCAGCATATTTATGTTGCTCACCTGTGACACACAACTCTCTACGACTCACACACACACACACACACACACACACACACACACACACACACACACACACACACACACACACACACGTTACTGAAGCATACAACAACAATAATAAGTTTATAAGTTTTGCTTTCAGTATATATTTTATTTATAGTATTGCTTTCTGATTCTTGTATTGACTTAATTGGTATTCTGGTCTTCCCGTCAGACTCCCATCATCTCACTCTTTTGCTTCCTCCTGTCTTTGTCATCATATTAGTTTTAGTGGTCATGAGACTGGAGTCAATATGTGTGTTTTTGGTTGTTCCCCTTTCTCGCACCTTGTTTCAGTTTTTACTTTGTGTCTCATTTCCCTCATGCTTCCTATCCCCAATCAGTCCCTGTGTATAGTCCTTGGTGTCTACACATCAATCTCAAGCTCTTCCTATTAGTTGATACTGCTCTTTTTTAAAAGTTTTTGCCATATTAAAGGCTACTATTTGTTCCCTTTGTGTGCCGTGTGCCCTGCAATATGTCCTCTCATCACACTCCATAAAGATCGTTGTCATGTGATAATTGTTTAAGTATGTATAATTAGTTTTAGCCATTATTTTTGTCATTATTCTTATATATTGTAATATCATTAAAAACCCAACTGCAGACAAATAAGCAGTGTCTAGAAGTCCTGTGTACAAAACATACTATGATAAATACAAATATAACGAACATGGCTTGATGCCGTGATTCTTGTTCAATAAACTACTACGAAAACAAACAAAAGCTAGCCAGCGTCATTCACTTTGTGAGTCTAGCAAAGCACAAATGAGGTGTGATCAAAACACTTGGAGAACAGGTCTATAAAAATCAGAAACCTTATGTTTTGAATTTATCCAGCTCATGTTTAGGTATTTTTCACAGTATTCAGACAGGTTCCAGCACAGCTGCCCCCCCCCCCCTTTCAGCTGCTTTCTGAAAGCCCCAGTTTTCAACACATTCCAAGCCCTGAGGCAGCGCTAAAGGTGAGGAGCAACAGCAAAGAGAATGCTCGTCAATTTTCTCAACCTCAACAGCGCGCTACAGAAATGAAGCGTTTTACTGTACAGCCCTGAGGTTTCTCAGGAAGAACACACACACACACACACACCCAAGCATCCTAGACCACTGACCAATCTTGGCTCCCAACAACTCCTTTTCCTGAAAATGAAAATGACCTTCAAAGCATATTCAAATAAGCTACCATTTGATTTTACAGACCTGTTGTTGTAGCCTGCTCCACTACAGATAATAGGCTCATTGTCCTGTCCAGGTCCTGTAAGAACTTTGATGCAGCACATTATCTCCTTCTAAACTTATCCGAGTAGTTTTTATAATAAAGAAGTACAACCTGTTCCCAAAAACAATGAGATGCTTTGTAAATAAATACAGCATGCAAAAAAGTTGCGAATATTTTAAACGCTGTATTAAATATGCAACACACATAACTGATAAGACAACATGTCAAATAAAAAAAATATTTCTCCCACGTAGTGCTTTACATATATTTGTTGTATTTTGAATAATGCACAAATATTTTAGGTGAATGACAGATGGGACTGAAAGTAGGCCAGTTTAGGACCCAGACTCTTTGACTACATAGACATGCTGTTGGAACATGTACAGAATGTGGTTTGTTGTTGTCCTGGTGAAAAGAAGGGAGGGTCTGCCTGAAAAATAAGCTGTCTAGTTTTCTCCAAAGCCTGCTCATATTTTTTTTAAATCATTGATTGTAGGTTGACAGATGTCTGTTTACCCAAGCCATGTGAACCCAGCGCACCCTCATATTAACGAAGATGCTAGGTTCTGAAAAAGCACTGAGAATAAGTCAGATGCATTGTATGATTAACTTTTGAGCAATCGAAGGATGACACGCACATGTGCACGCAACCGCTTCCAAAGACCTCTGTGCTGGAGGAAAATGTTGATTTTAAGCCTTCCATACAGATATGTTTCCTGATTCTTTGAACCTTTTAATGTGTACACTAGATGATACAGTATCTTAATTCTTTATCATTTTACTTTGCGAAACATTATTCTTAAACTATTAAAGGTCTTGCCCATGCAGTCATTTGCAGAATTCTAGCCATTTCCATGTCTTTAATTCACTTTGTTCTTGTTATATATCATGTGATAAAGAATTCACGTATCATTAAATCAGGTGATAATTGCCTGCTGAACCTACTAGTAATCTCATTTAGGTTTTAAACAGCACCAATTCACAATAGCTGCCTGAAAGGACTTTACATTACAGCCTGACCAGTATGGAAAATTATCATTTTCTTTTAAATACTATCAGATAATATTATCCAATAATGTTTGACATTTTAAGGTAAAAAATCCTGCAGTATTAGTGGGATGGGACTGGTATAGGTAATCACTTGGTAATAGTGCGGAGGAAAACTCCCTTTTAAGAGGAAAAGACCACAGATCCAGGCTCAGCGATTGTCACCCCCCAACTGCAGCAGCTGGGTGGTGACAGAAAAGAGAAGAGAGAAAAATGACTACAGTTGGTAACATCTGATGCAGGTGACTTTGCTGTACAGTTTAGGACATCCACACGCTCTTGCAAACTTTTCTACCATGCCATGTCATTCTCTGGACCACCTCTCACCTCTGCTTTAGGATGATAACTCTTCTTGTCTGGCTACCTTCTCCTTCGCTGTTGTAACAGATGAGTGAGTTTGTTTCACCCACCTCTAACGTCATGCGCGCGTGCACACACACACACGCGCACACACAAGGCTATCATTTTTCAGTTTGTCCCATTATATACAGCGTGTGCTCTCTATAATATTAAGCAAAGTTACTGTCTAAGGTTGACTGCTCATCCTTAGACAAGTTTGGAGCAGGATGAATTTCCCCTGCTATCAGTGCCCTCAATAAGGTCGAGGTGAATAACTATAGAGGCTTGTGATGAAAGTTTGGCCGGCAGGATTTACTCTGGTTTCACTCCCTGCCCCTACAGATTTTTATTAGGAGAGGTTCATGTTGACAGGAACTGTCTCTCCTTATTGGACGTGATCCAGATATGAAGTGGAAAATGCCTGGGTAAGCAGGTTTTTCAAGATCATTGCATTTGAACTGGTGTTATAAAGTACATATATAATGAAGTTCTTCCACCGATTTTTAGTCCACTTTCTCTAATACATTAATAGGGTAATTATTGTATTTTCCATTTTATCCACATTCAATCTTAATTTGTGTTTGCTTTGATTAAAAAAACACTGGAAAAAAAGGGCTTTTTAACATTCGTAGAATATTTCTTGAATGATATATCATTACACTGTGACGAACTTCAGGGAAATGTACGCAGCACAGAACATGGTGTGTTTCCATTTACTTGATAAAGTAACAGCTGCTGACACGCGCCTGACGGAATGTACTGCCTATGTCGCACTATTTACTACTGACCCAAGAAGTGTTTTAAATACAATTCATAGCTTCCATTTCACATCCTGTGCTCCCTCAGTTATGGCGTACTACTGCATACTTCTTCACCACTGGACACTAACCATGAGCCTATAGGGCCAAACATGTAAACACACAGACATTAGAAACATTTGTTAGCCAGAGCTGCTCACCAGCATCACACCATATCCATGGCTGCAGCACCATATTAGGGTTCAAACTGACAAGCATCTTTGTTTCATGAGTTGGGGAATGCTTATGGGAATACTGTTGTGTCAGAGGGACAATCACACAGTCTAGTTGTGACGAGCCTGGCAAGACTGACTGTGACTTTACACTTTAGAACACTACGTAGTACGACATTTGCTTTCCTGTCTTTGTTTTTGTTTCTTATGTACCATTTAAAAGCTGTGAATTCTCCAGACATGCTTTCAAACAGGTTGTTCAGCCTGCCAGTCATACAACAGAGTCACAAAGGTAAATGCATGGTAAATGTAAGCTTTCACATTGCTGACGACTGTCAGTTCAGCGTACACCACAACCACTCTGCCACTTCCCATATGGAAAAGAAATAGTAAAAACATATATGATTTACTCATGAAAGTGGCCACTTTCATGAGTAAATCATATATGTTTTTAGTAAGTATACAAAACATACAAGTTTCATTATATAATTTTTCAAGGGATCTTATATGTGTTTTCACTCTTGTATGCTTTTCATACAAGTTTCATACAAGACAGATAAAAACTTTATAAGATTTATATATATCTTTTCCATATGGGTTACCTTAAGAACTGCAGCATAGCCAGTAAAGGAGACACTTCAAAGTTAGCAACAAAGAGGTAGTTGCTTACAGAATACAGCACAGTCAAATTGATTGCTTGGAAACAAGTAACAGATAATTGAGCCATTAGGGAAGCAAGAAAGAAACAGAGAAAGAAAAAGACAGGAAGTCAGGCACATTTTAAAAGGTAATTTTTTACCGCATCCCTTTTGGCCAGGTACTATCAGCAACAGGAAAAACATTAATCAAACTTGAAACAAGAGCCTGACACTTGAAATTAAGTAGCACAACACTCCCTGCTTGCTTTAAGCAGTCAACATATTTTATATGTGGCCACCCATTCCCTCAGTTAAAAAAACAATCCTGACCCTCTGTAAACCATAGACAGAATGTATTTTTCATCAACGAAAACCACAAGCAGATGTACGCAGTTTGTAGCCAAGTCTGTTCAAAAGAGCTGCTCGTGCACATTATTCACGAGTGCAGTGTTGATTTAGTCCTCTGTTGGACTGTAAGACACATGATATCGGGAGCTTACTTATTGTCATTTGCAGTTTACATGAAAAAAAGTAAATAAAAAAACAGAAATAAAGCAGTCAGCACAAAAAGTGGTTGCTTATTGATTGAACGCAGTCAAAGACAAATCTTAAATGATCATTTAAGGTACGTGAAGTAGGAAAAAAAAGATGGGGAGTGGGGCAGAAGGAGGGATAGTTTAATATCTACTCACAGAAGAGCACCAAGCTCTCTGAAAGCTTATAGCATGCGCTGAGGGAGTGTATTAGCACATATTAATTTGCATTGTTTATCCCAACCTACCGGTTGTACTTCTTTGGCTTATGTGTTTCAGAGTGCTCATAAACCATAAATGATATCAGAATAACCTTTGCATCAATAATATCAGCTCTGTCCTAATAATATCTTAAAAATTACTCACAGTAAAATTTGTATGAATGAAACTTAAAGTCCCGTCAGCACTATGATATTCTAAATAATTAATTACCATGTATTAGCCCAAATTTAGCTTTCTATGTTGCTGAAAACATCATTTCATTAGCTTAATTATTAATTTCTGAATGCTGAAACTTCTTTTTGTATGTAACTAAATAAACAAAAATACAAGGTATTCCAAACATTGTGTATACTTAATATGGAAAGCTTCCATTTGTATGAATAATTTCTGGCATTTTATTTCAATTAACAATTGTATGCCCATAAAGATAGATGAATTTAAATACCATTGATGATGGAACTCACGATAGGTGGAAAACTAGAAGCACAATACTGGATGTATGCCGACGATGCCGTTTCCTCTCCTTATACTTGCAGCAGCTGCTTAGGGTTTGATCAAACTATGCAAATGTGCAATCAACAGGAATGATGTTCATGATGTGCAGTAAAGTAAATGTGCTAGACTGGAAATTCTGTTTGCATGCAGATTATATTGAAATAGCCATTTTTAGAGCCGATGGTACTCCACTACAAATTTGCTTACAGTAAAACAAACATGAAAATGCTTCAGGCAGCCTGTAATGATACATTCGGGATCTCGCTTCCAAGATGGACAAATACAAGCCAAAACTCTGTAACCAATAAAGTTCCTGGCTTCCACACTGACCTGAAGAAATTTATGTATAAATGTATGTATCAATTAATTGATTCTGTGGCCATATGGCCTTAACTGTACCACCTTTAAGTGACAAAAAAAATCCTGCTTCTAAAAAGTTTGAATCAATTGCACGTTAGTGTTCTGTTCAATGATTACAGCATTTGAGTGTTCTCATGTGTTTTTTTTTTTAAATAGTATTTCTTTGTAAAATATTGAGCTGGACTAGAAGGTCTAAAATAAACACAGTTACACACTTAATGCAATAAACTTAACAAGACACCACATTTCACTTTTTTCAAAGCACAAGAATTACAATGTTGGACAACTATGTGATATTAATAGTTACAAATAATAAGTAGTAATAAGTGAATAATTGGTGATGTCACTGCTACTGTGCTTAAATGTGTGAAACTCTATGTTTGATCTCCTGTTTACATTTTGTCAAACTAGGGTTAGGTTATATACACTTGTGAGTCTAACTAATAACCTCTTACAGACAGATTTGTGTCCATCCTGCAAAACAATCCATAAGCTGTATTTTTTACATTCTCCACTGGTTATGACAAAGTGTTGGTGCTGAAAGAGGTAAAAGGCCCAATGTTTAAAAAAAGAAAAAAAGAAAAGAAAAGAAAACAGTTTTGATTTTTTTTCTGCTTGTGATCCTTCTCTCTATTTGTTGTGAGACTTCTCTGGACATAGTGAGAACGTGAGAATAAAGGTTAACGTGCATGTCACACATCAGAAGGTCGACGGTTAGCAACCCCGCTGATAAAAATCCACAGGGATAACATTTCACTGAGCTCTCACGAACTGCCAACTTTTTCTTGGACCGGCCTTGTTCTCCTTTCTTTCTTTAAATTGTCACACCTAAAGCATGCAATCAGCTGTGACCTTATTGTCCAGTAGTTTGGTTTGCAGTGATTGGTCTGAACTCATGAGCGCAGCCGCAAGCTGTAAAAATGATATGTCCATTGCTGGTGCTATGTTAATTTCACAAGAACTGAGGCATTTATATCTTGTAATGTAGAGATGTAAATCCTTTTTAGAGAAGAGAAATGATACACTGATCATTTTGTTGCTCACTGGAGATAAAAAAAATAAATAAATAAATAATTTGACACAGTTATGACTAAAAACATTTATGGGATAAACATAGATCATTTTTGGTTATGACAGAATTACCAAACAGAAAATATTTTTGAAAAGATGTGTTTTATTATATTTACTTTGGCCTTTAAACAGAGTGAAACACATCTTTCAAGGTCACGTTTGCTTTTTTAACCTTAGGTCAGGTGGATCTAGTTTTTCAGAGGGGGACAAACTTTAATTTGCGATGTTCCTATGAGTCCACAAACATCCACACGTTCTCAAATACACACAGACGAACGCACTCACACAGACACACATGCTAGCAGGTCTCTTGGGAGAAGGGGAACTGCAGACATAGCGGTGCCTCGGTCACTGTAGTCACCAAGGTGCCAGGGGACATATCGATCTATCAAAGACAATGTTTTCACATAGTCACACCCTGTATGCAGTATATCCCTGACACGATTAACATATCTGAGAAAATATTCTTCCTGTCCCAAAACAGACTCTTTCTTTCCAGAGTTTTCCCTCCATGCTACTTTCTTTTCCCTCTGACTCAACATGGTGGGTCTCTATGGGAAAATGGCGTTCTTATCTAGCTCTTAAGGATCAAAGTCTGTAAAGCTTGATTGTGGATATTACCATGGAAGGACTTATTTGAGTGGCTTGGCACATAAGTTGGCACAATATTAATCTTACAGACTCATGTATGTGTGCATCCCAGTGCCTCAATTTCAGTAGATGTCTAAAACCCTGAAATAAGAAGCATCTGCCGGGTTAGCCCTGATTCTGATATGGCATTGGTCCAGGACCCTCCACAGAGCAGAAAAGGCCACAGTGTAGATGTTCTGTCTGCGTGGGGAGTTTAACCTCTAACCCTGAAAATGAATATTCCTTAGGGTGTGCAGAAATTTTATCAAGCTTCAAAGCTAGTCACCATTTTTTTTTTATCGTTCTTAGTATACCTATAGAAACTGTAGTATGTGACATTATTGAAAGTGGCTCATTTTACTGTTTTGCATGATGTAAAAAACTGTTCATAAAATAGTAAATACTTAAAATAGTAAATCAGTGCCCAGTGTTCTCTACTCAGCATGAAAGGCGTAATCACATCTCCAGAGCAAAATCCTTTTCTATGAAACTGCATTCCTAACTATGATGACTACTCTTAACGTTTTTAATCTTCATTCTGCAAACGAACATATTTTATTCTTGAAAGAAACATGAAAAATGCTCTCCACTCCAGCTTAGTGCCAAATATCGAGACGTTTTTATGGCTCTATATATTTCTTCTATCCTCCTCCCTTGGATTTCTGGAATAGAATTAGGTGGTCTGTATAATGTATGATTACTTGGAGCACTAGGCAGACACACTGTTTAAAAAGGAAAGTGGAAAGATTTTAATTGTATCCCGATGTCCTTCCTGTCCATCATTCCAGATCACGTTTTGATAGTTTTCCCATACTAAAATAGACTTAACTGCAGTTAAGCCTTCGAGCCTGACGTATCCTTTACGTGTGCATTTTAATGTGTATAAAGGAAATGCACATGAGGACATTACGTGCAACATGTAAATCATTTATTTCCATACAAATGTTACATCACATATATACATTGTTTTGTAATAAATATCACAAGACACCACATATTGTAACAGCCTCCGATACCTTAACAAACAGTGACAAGAACTTGTGCGAAGTTAGCTTGCAAACATTTAGTAAACATTTAGTTAGCTGAGTGACAGCTTATTCATCCCGGCCACGAGAGGAAAAAAAAAGAAAAAAAAGTATTTCACATACTTTTTTATATGACGGCTTAAGCAATATTTAACATTTGTAAAAATTCACATTTACACATGTCAGTTTCTCTGAATGCTTCACACTGAACAGCATCTGTGCTGAGATGCTACAGTCTTTATTTTGAGCTGCGAACAGGAAGAAGAACTTCCATGAAAATATTATGGTACAATTGAACTGTTTAAAGTTCATGAACTCCAATGTCTATTTGGTTATTCGAAATCTCTAAAAATTCTTCTTGAAAGTAAATGAAAGTCCTATACAGTGCTGCTTTTAGGATGGTGAATAGTTTAATTAAAATCATGACTAAGTTGTTCTCATGAGCAAACTTTTATTCAATCTGAACAACTGTGGTTCTGTTAGAAAAGCACTGGTTTTACCCCACCGAGACTTCTATCATATTTAACTCCAAGATATTGATTGCCGTACAAAAAAATATATGTGTGAAATGTGCATGTCACTTTGTAACATAACCTCTAAGACTTCTCTGTAACCCTGAATCTGTTTTAAAAATATATTTCTTTCTGTGTGTACCCACACTAAATTCGCTTATCTGCTGCAAGACCGTGGTGGGAGAACTAAATGTGGACTGCAAGCATCCGTAGGCAAGGTATGTGGTTAGAAACCATCAGCTGTGCTTTGCTTGGAATGTTATACTGTCAGCTATTCATTCAGGACTCATTGCACATAACAGTGTGGCGTCCTCCAGCAACAACGGGAGGTGAAGTCATGCATCCCTTATTATACAGCCTTATTGATGAAACAGTAACCATGAGTAACTCTGAGACAGCTGAGGTGCAAGGAGAGGCCACTGCCAGGAGAGAGCAGTGTGGATATATAGTTCACAATCTACAGCACTTGGGCTCAAACTGATCACTTTTAAAGGAAATGGCACAGAAGTCCACAAACACCTCACTACAAATGTGAAGCTGGCATGCAAGAGATCATTTGTGCATTACTCCTAAAATTACACTTATTTAAGCTGCAGACCTTTTAAACTCAGCTATTTGCATCTTAATAAAAGCAACACAGAAAATGGTCTAGAGTCTTTGACCGTTTTGTGCTTTGCGTAGACTGTACAGTGAAAATGTTGGGAAAATGCAGACCAACATGTCTTATGACACCCAACCCCTGCATTTACTTTGCTGTAAATCTGTTAAAAAGAAAAACAGATAATGAGCTCGACATCCTGGAAAGCTTGTTTTTTCACATGGCAAACAGTGACGTATGAGGATACCATATTTACGTCTATTCCTAAGGTCTGCAGCAGCAGCAGTGCTGATCGGACATAGAAATACAGTACATGGAGATTCCTCTGAGAGAACAAAGTTCACAGTTTTTACGGCATCAGCAGACCTGCACCGGCAATGCTACATGCACTTTAACACAGGTCACTAACACCGATTTAGACTTGCAGAGAATCCCTGGTCCCCCTTCTGCCACATTTAGCATGCTGATCAAGACATACTAGAGACTGCCAAACTGACTGGGGAAAGGGGTTCTGTCTGTAGGTGCACCTTCATTACTTCTCTTAAAACTAATGATCTTGCACACCGTTTACTGTAAGTCGCAAAAAACTAATTTGCTCCCATGACTATCTGATCTCATGTTAAATTGCCCCTTCGGATTTTATTCTAACCTGCATTGTTTATTAGAGAATTAATGTCGGAAACTGGAACAGCTAAGGCACTGTTCTATGGACTCCTGAGTGTCTTCTCCAAAGGTTTTCTGATTTTCAACTGATTTTACAACGGAGGCACCTGTGAGAGAGCTGTGACAACAGTGCACTACTAAGGGCTGTTTTCTTTTTCTTCCTCTCATCTATCTTTATTAGCCTGAATATTCACCACCGCCACATCTTGGGTGTGGAACTTTGTTATCGCTTGGCTATTTTGACAAAGTGTTTATTATTACGTGTGGTTTGTACCCTTGTGCCATGACTAAGGAAATGGCTTCTCTGGTTTCAGTAAACAGTGTACATGCTGAAACAGAGCAACCACAAATTTTAATAAATAAATAGGGCTTGTGCAACAAAGGGGGCTACTGTAACTGTTGCATAGAAGGAAAAGGAAAGATGAATAGTTTTTCTTACACTTACATAATGGCCATATTGCACCGAGTGACATGTAGCACATAAGTCGGCCACTTAACAGAATGCAAGAAGTGATGGGTTCTGACTGTGCAATAGCAAACTTTAAAATGTGCACTTTTGAATTTATGTTAATAACAGCTGCAAGCTTCAAAGGTCAACACTCAGGATTAACCGCATTATCTGTAATGGCATCCACTTTGCACTGAAAGATTACGTACATATATCTTCGACCTGACAGCGGAATCTGGCTTAGACAACATATACAGGCATGCAAGTTTTGACCAGCCTCACTTTGACCTAGGTTTCATCAGTAACTCGTAGATTACTGTAGATTAACCATCATATCTCTAGTGCTATCTCCCTGCAATGGAAACTCAAATGCAAGAGACTGTAAAACACTATAGGAGGGAACAGGACCTCGTAACATTGCTGAGAAGTGAGACAGAATGACTGAGACAGGTTTCGCCACACCTGCTTTTGATCATTTTTCCGATTTTCCAATCGTTAAAGGAAAAAAAAGAGCAAAGTAAAGCATGCCAGATTATAATCTCGGTCAATTTGGAATGTGTTTCTTGAAGCAAAGCATCGAAGAGGTATTACGTTTAACCCTTCACCCTCAATCGTTCTCTGATTACTTTGCTCTTTGTGCCAAATTGGCATGTTCGGATGAAATTTACAACCTCCGATTGCTTCTCCTTTGAAGTTCTGAAACATTTTATGCTAATAAAAACTGTGGGATCTCTCTCCAGATCAAAGATAAACAACATGGCTACAAATTCAGTTGAAGCCAGACAATTAGCAGTCATACAATCCACAGGCCATTTAGTAGAGTAAATAAACTGCTGAGATGCTGCCCTACTTTAACTCCTGCGGACAGTGACTTAATGTGACAGATGGTCAGCTAAGATGCAAATATTGAAAAGGTATGATGAGGTAGATGTGAAAATTAAAAAAAAAAAAAAAATGCAATGAACGCACACAAAAGGGAAATGTGAGAGACCTACAGTTTTGTGTCACTGTGTTTGAAGAGGAAAAGTGACACTTTACTCAGCTGAACAGCTGAGTTATTGTTTCTTTAAAGTCTCCAGAGACACTGTCAGTCATTTTTGACTGGCCTTACCTTCATCAGTCATTTGAAAAAACTGTTTACAATAGCAGTGTAAACATATCTGGATTTCCTTGTTGACAGAAGTCTCAGTGTTTCAAGTTTATAGGACAGTTGTTATACTCGTTACAGTCATTATGTCTTTGCTGCAATTCCCGTTGGGGTCCACTGCTCTGTCCACAACTGGGGTCCCTGCTCCTTTCCCCAGAAACCCTTCAGTGGGGTCACTCTCTTCTGAGTTACCTTTACTCCTCCCCTGCTGCTCACTCTGCCAGCTGTGCCTGCTATAGATGTATCCATTCACAGGTCCAGGGTTGGTGAGGCGGTTCCTATTCATACACAGGATTTCCTTGAATGCATACCAGAATTCAGGGCTCCGACAGTAAATAAGTGGGTTGAAGGCAGAGTTTGCGTAACCTATCCAGTTAAGTACCATAAAGGTGATCGGGCTGTTCACAGCCCATATAGCCTCCACCACGTTTAGCACAAAGAAGGGCAGCCAGCACAGAGTAAAGGTCCCCATGATGATGCCCAGAGTCTTCAGAGCTTTGTGTTCCCGAAGGCAAAACTTTGCCTTTTTAAGGCCACGGCCATTATTGGCCTCCAGAGAATTACTGTTGCTGATGTCGCTATTATGAAAACGTCCAACGCTTTTGTCTATCTTTTTCAGTTGGCGCCTTGCCTCCTGGAAAACTCGACTGTAGACAAAAATCATGATGACCAAAGGGATGTAGAAGGAGATGATAGAGGAAGTGATGGCATAAGCCTGGTTGGTGTGGAATTCGCAGCAGTTGGTTTGGTTCGTACAGTTTCTAGCTTCAATAGTATCAGCGGTCCACCACTTCATGTGGATGGGCAGGTAAGATATCAGAGCAGCAATCACCCAGACCAGCACCACCACAATGCGAGCTTTGCATTTGGTCAACATCGACTGGTAGTGGAAGGGAGAAGTAATAGCCAAATAACGGTCTATGGCGATGACACACAGGGTCTCAATGCTTGCAGTCACGCAGAGCACATCAGTGGCAGTCCAGAAGTCACACCAGAAATTACCAAAGTACCACGTACTAGAGATAATTTTACAGGCACCGAAAGGAATCACAATCAGACCCATGACCAGGTCGGCACAGGCAAGCGATGTGATGAAACAGTTGGTGACATTCTGGAGACGCTGAAAGCGGGCAATTGCCGTTATAACCAGGATGTTGCCAAAGACAATAATCAAAACTAATAAGGACATGACCATGCCCAGCAGGATCATTACAGGGGCACTGAAACCTTCATCAGTCCCAGTTGAATTTGATGACGAGTTCATCGCAGTCATATTGGTGTACTCTGAGGTGGTTGTATTTCCCATCTGAAGAGAACACACATGAACAAAACACACACACACACACACACACACACACAAACAAAAGGAGTGAATTTTACAAATTCCGTTAGTTTGTTTTTTTTATTCTGCCTAATTACAACAAAAGAAAATGAAAAAAAATGCATGCACATAAATCTAGCACTAACAAAAAAGAAAAAGGAGACCAAAGCTTACTGCGCAAAAACCACATACATAAACAGTATATCAAGTTGGCTTCAGGCAAGCTTTAAAACATGCTAAACAAGCCAGACAAAAGCAGAAGTACAAACCTCCACAGGTTGCAGTCGTGTTTCCTGGCTCCCATACAAAGTAAAATGTCACTGTTCAGATAGTTCCCACAAAGCAGCGAGTATCACATGTCCCAGCTACTTTCTGCTTTACTTGATCTGCGTGTGTCTCACTCACTCAGTCCCTCAGCTGAGCAGTGTTTCTTCTAATGTGTCTCCCAGGCTATTTGTCAGAGCCCTTATAGCATGCAGTGATGACATCATGGTCAGTGCTGAGCCAATCAGACAGCCAGCCTGTGGAGGGTGCTGAGAGCTCTCAAGAGTTTGAACACGCTGTCCCTACAGCGGTGTTTGCAGGGCTGCATGAGACAAAAATTGAAAACAAATTAAAGGACTCCTAAGATTGATCTTTTTTTTTATGGTGTATAATTAGTTTTAGAAGGTTTACAATGTGTTTAAAATTAGACTCTACTTAAAGTTAGGCAGTGCAAAACTATTTGGAAGTGGGGGAAGGGGGTAATAGGTAATAGCTGCTTTACAGATCTTACTCATTGCTCATATTTCATATTGAAAACAGGCTCAGCTTTCTGCTTTACCTTTTTTTGTTTTAATGTCAAAATAATGTTTTAAAACTGTATATTTTTTTCTGACATATTTTACTTAAATACTGCCGCATACTTAAATGTATATTACAGCCCGTTTAGCTTTCGTAACCACAGAATAAACACACTTCGATTTACATAATGCTACAAGTACAGATGTCTAAAAGTCAAACTACGGAAGAGTCCCTCATAATTTTAGTCTAGGACTGCACCACTAGTGTGGCCAGTTTGACAGGGACAAGCTGGCACGCTATGTCTTATCAAGATACAAAAATGTTTTCAGGATTCAGAACAAATTTGCATTTATATACTGAGCAGCTCTGTGCAAATCATAAAAAACAGGCAGGTTTGTTTGGTTTTATATTTGTTTATGTGTTTGTTTTCTATGAACAGCAACTTTACTTCTTATTTTAATAATTTCCAAAACATTCCCCTGCTCTGATCAAGCTGATCACACATTTGAGTTAATTAGCGGCCACAAGAATTTGTTTGCATGTTTTTGTACATTTACATTATATTACACAAGTTATAAGGCAAACAGTGTAATCTTCTGAGCTAGATAGCAGTGTCTATGTAAAAGACACTCGAATATACTAATATAGGTTAGTCTGTTTTTCATCTACAACAATTTGCATTTGGTTCTTTTGTTGGACGTCCCCTTCGTTCTACATGCATACTTGTAGAAAAGCCTAACATAGAGGGAAACACACCTTCCTGCCCTTTCATGTATATACATGGAAAGCCTGAGGCAGGGAAAGCAGCAAACACGATAACAGGGATTAGACTGTAAACACAGACTTCACTTGCTTGTTTCAGCTAACATAGGAAGACTCTGAGTGTGCTAGCAGGTGTAACAGATGTAAAAATGAACAAAAAAACAAAGCATAACAAAAAAGAAAGTGGCAGTTTTCAAGTGGTTGAGCCATACGAATGGAATTGTCTTCAACCTACACTGGTTAGTCTCCACACTGAGGCAGCTGACAGTCGAAGTGAATGACACTCATCATTAAAATGCAATGTTGTGCTAGGGCCTGGCATTTATGTTAATTTGACGTGTGCTACCAAAGGTTACCACTACATTTGTCATGGTCTGGCTGGCAGACCGTGGGGATATGGGGGAATGAGGACCCAAAACGCATTGTTCTGCGATGTGCACTTTATTTACAGTGAAGGTAGCAGATGTACAATAAATCCCCTTTGCTTCCTAGACTCCCATGTGTGTGTTCCCCTCCGACGTCCGTTCTCGTGCTCCCGGCAGTTGTGTTTCTGCACACCCTGTGCGTGCTGCCCTTCTGGTCCCTCGTTCCACCTGCAGGACAATAACAGAAGCAGCCGTTAAACACTGAACCCGCGCGCACACACACACGATCCGCACTTCCAAATACTACACACTGACTTGGAGTCTTAGCTTAATGATCCCACGCCGGTGGGAGCTCCAACACTCTCCTAAGTAGCTCCCCCGACGAGCCAACAGGTGTGTGGCAGGAACTTCAGGTGTGGCCAGTCCTCCTGCAGGGCCAGTCCTCCTGCAGGGCCACACCCATCAGGCCTGCATGTGGCTGTCCTCCAGCCACACATGTACACACCCACACCCTGCCCACACATACAAGTGGAACACAGAAGCATAGTGCAGAAAAACACACATCCCCAAATAATAATAATAACAACAATCCCTACTGCTCACGGACCCCCGAGACCTCCCGAGCCGGGTCCATGACAACATTACAACACCACTTGTCAAAATCAGTGACCACTAGCATGACAGCATCCATGCCACACTGCAAAAACTGCTTAGGAACACGTGCAGCTTAAGAACCTTCTCTGAGAGCCCCACGCAATGACCCAGGCTCAACAGTGGACTTCTTGTTTACATTTTGTGGCAGATAATTAAAATAGCTAACAAAGAGAATCAGTTCACCAATAGTGACAAATTGCAAACTCGAGTGTAGACTGCAATAGCACGTGATAGCACTAATGTTTTAGATAGTGGCTGAATTTGGTCAACGTCCAGTCTGAGCGCTTTCCAAATGGCTTCTGCTGCTTCTGCTTCAGCTTGCTGATGCTGTGAATCCTGGTGATGGTGATTGACACAGAAAGCATTAGAGTAAATGAAGTGTGACAATTGACAGCCCGTTCGTACTCATGAGACCGAGAGGAAGTAGTAATGGTAGAGATGGTAAAACGGCTTAAATACCACATCACATATGAGCTTTGCCAATGGCATTCTCAAGTCTAACCACCGGGAGATCAGTGATGAGTGAAGTGATTTTGGTGACAGTACTGTGGAATGGAGTTATGTGTGGAACACACTGTTAGCCAGGCTCAGATGACTGTACATTTTGATGAAAATTAGGCTGCTCCATTATCAGCATCACAGCAGTGGAAATGAGCGATAGCTTGTGCTTTTGTCATTTCTGAGCTACTGGTCCAACATTTCAAATCCCAGGTTGAGGTAAGTGTGTCTCAGTTCTCTGTGGGTGCTTTCAAGTGTGTACAGGTCCACGCTAAGCTTACAAAGGGAAGTGATGATAGTTTCCAGAGCTCTGATCTTCAAAGAATGCAGACGCCAAAAGCACTGTACTTCCTCTGTGCACTTCCAAGGGAGCTTTGACAAATGCCTATATGACTGATGACGCAAGAGCAAATCCAACCGCTCAATCCATATGCGCAAATCCAATTTTCAGCATTTACACAGACATCTCAGTACTTATTTATACAAATATGATTTTCTATGTCCCACTTTTTAAACAAAAACGGTTCAGAGACATGCTGCATACTGCTTGTAACCATGGTGCCTTCTAACTAATTTGAAGCTTTGTTGCTCCAGTTCCAGGCAAAATGTCAGTAACTAGCTACCGGGTGAATTACCCTAAAATGGTAAATGGCCTGCATTTGTATAGTGCTTTATTCAGTCCCTAAGGACCACAAAGCTGACCCTAAAATGTTCCATAGGCACTCATAGGAAGACTTAAATTGATTTGGTGACCTTGTGTCTTGTTACATATGTTGTTTATATGACATCTTCACTTGGCAGATTTCCATAAAAACCAGTAGTCATATTCCCAAAATCCATTTAGATGTTTTAATGACCTTTTGATCTATTTCCCTTTGCTACTGTGAGGATGAAACTTCCACATGTGCCCCAAAAAGAGGAAAAATGTAAACATGCATTGCTCTGAAATCAAAAGTCCACTCCTTGGGTTTTCCTACTGCATCAGCAGGTAAAAATAGTGCCATGAAACCCCCCAGCTCATTTTACTTATTTGATTTTAGTAACCCCCATAGTCTAATCTCTTGCACAACATGCATGACAAACCCACCATGCTTAGCCTCCAAAGATAAGTCAGTATATTATCAGCACCTTCCAACAGTTAGATTGTAAGTTATAATGTACAGCATAGACATCAAATGCTTTTTTCTTCTACATGTATTACTTTGAAGAGTTTTTCTATTTTGCTTTTAATGCATGCAGAAAACAGATTTTTAAATAATATCAAGAAAGCTTTTTATTGGATGATCAGCTTTAGCGTTGTCTGTGAATGCTGGATTTAGACCTTGAGCTTGTTTGTAATTGTTTCTTGGCCTATGTGGACAACTAAGTGAAACACAGTACATATTGAACTTCACATTGATTTAGTTTAAGTATGCAGTACAATAACCTACACTAATTGTAAATGAAATTTCTGTTCTGTGTTCTGTTTTGGAAAGCTTGTTCCAGTGTTGGAATAATCACAACTGGTTTCCTCATCTGTGACATCTGTTTTCCTGTATCCTGTCACTCCCAGGCAAAACCGGTTCACATTTGGACAACCCTTCAACTATATTGGGTCCTGTCTGCACTTAGATGTTGTGCACTGCTCTATTTAGTCAAACACTGTCACATTAAAAGTGTCTTATCTCTTTACCATCTCCTCAACAATTCTTACTTCTCTTTATAGAAGTTGTGATCCTGACCTGATGGCGCAACCATACATGGAGCTATAATTAATTTAGGGAAAGGTTTCTGGAAAAAACTAGGAAATGAGAGGACCTATATTCTCATTATACATTGTACATCATACGTTCTATACATGGCAACGTTAAAACAGACTAAATACTAAACAGACCACAATTGCTTTTAATTTATTTTAACTGAAAATGAAGTGAAAATGTGAAAATAATGTGTTTTTACAGTGTTAGTAAGTAATAATAGCACACTGTAACAAAAAATGGGTGTTACAAAAAACCCCACATCTAGTAAGTAAAGGCATCCAAATTTGTACAATTAGTATTGTACTTGAGTAAATACACCCTTCACTCATCAGTCGTGTCTAATCTATTCAATGTTTCTCTCAGTCAAGGAATCATTGGCCAGTCAATCGTATCCTTAATCACTGAAACAAAGAATTTCCACTTGGGATTAATTTTAAGCATTTAACACTAATTGTTTCTCTGCTAAAGGACCCTAGGGATCCGCGGGTGAGTTCCACCCAACAACAAATGTGTGTATGAGCATCAAAGACCTAAACCTCCATGCAGTGTGCACCACCATGCAAATATAGTGCCAGTTCTTCTTGGTAATGGAGAACAACCAAGCTGTTTTGCATGTGGTTCAGAGAAACAGTCTTGGTGCACAATTGTTTAATAATTGCTTACTTAGTTTTGGTATAATAAAGATAGATGGAGTTCACCATGCACAAAAGACAAAAATGTTCTGGTGTGTCTAATCAATGCAACACCTGTTATAGTGTCACGTTTTACTGTGTGTACAGAATTTTAAAACCCTCAAAATGTGTGAGAATTCAGTTTGTTTCACCTGCACCTGCATTTTACCGTCACAATTTGACACTTTCCGGCGTCCCACTTGAATTCTAATACTAATATCTAAGGGTAAGGTAAACTAGAGACGGGAAGTCTTTCTTCACCTGGCAGAGAAATTGCCAGTCTCACGGGAGTCACTTTTTTCTCTGCCTCATTGATTGCAAACATACAAAGAGAAGGGCGAATTAGACTCTTGTTTGAGGAGGTTAAAGGATAAATACTGTGATGACCTAGTGACCTATCGGTTTACTGAAACATGCTGTTAGAAAAAAGGCAGTCTGCAGCAAGACTTACAATAGGATTAATAGTATAAATTAGGTAGTTAAGGTTAAGCCAAATTATTACCTTTACGTAAAACTTTGGGAAGAATAGGATTGGGAACTTTAATCCTTTCCTTAGAAAGCACAAGTGATTCTACCTTTAACTAGTAAATACGTAATATTAATATATATATATATATTTTAAATCAATATTTATTTATTTATAAAGATAATCGGTTTTCAGCTAGTTTAATACATATATGTGTGTGTGTGTGTGTGTGTGTGTGTGTGTGTATATATATATATATATTGAGTCATGAAACCTAATAGAAACATAAATAATTGAACAGTGTCATTTTTTCCCAATTATTTTGACAGATATGGTTTGGAGGCATTTGAGGCCCAATCATGCGGTTTCCAGTAACATTATTATTATGGTGGCCCAAAGAGGTCGAATGCACTCCACTTTAAGAAAAAAACCTGCAAACAGAAAAATCTCTCTGCATGTTTTGGTTTCTGTCACTTCTGCAGCATTTCCGTTACATTACTGTGTCCCCAGAAACACTTCTGTTGTGTTTTCTGAGATTTCTTTTCTACTTTGATTGTGTCGTGTTAAACTTCAGCTGTGTTTTGTGTTGTTGTGCAGAGTTTTTCTACTCTATTTACTAGTTTTCCTAAATGCAGTTCCACTGCAATATTATCTACCTGTGTGAATTTTTTTAAATCCCAAGTATTCACACCTAAGTTTTTAATCCCTAGCTTGTTGTTTTCTTTCATGTATTTTTTCTTGTGTGCACTGTATTCTTTGCTCTTCTAATATCTTGTTGTATGAAATAATGGACTAATCATTTCTTGTCCTTTTGGAATGTTTCAGAACACTTTGTGTTCATTTGCTTTACTAATTTAAGAACTTTTATATTTCCAACAGTGTACAAATTTGCTAACTGAGACTAGTGGGAATAGGGCTGACCCATGGAATCACAGTCCTTTTGTTCTTCCAATGTCCACAATGATTAATGTGTGAATAAACAGGCTGGAGGCAGATTTCTTTTTCTTTGCCACTTAAGGAAGCAACTTTTCTGTACCACCTTCAAACGTCTCTCACAGTGATTAATTGTAGAAAACAGTCAACTTTTAACTCTTTCCATACCAAGTGAGAAAGAGATGTGGGCTACTGAAATACCTCTGGTTTTGTTTCTCACTGTAAATCTGGCAAATCTCCCACTTATATAAATAGCTGTAGCCTGGTATGCCACGATTTGTGAGAATATTGACAAGATGTGTCTACTAAGAAAGACTAAGGGAGAGACGGATGGGGACAAAGCATACCAACAGTGATATTATCTTTATATCCTGGGGAAAAAACTAATAAACAGAAAGGCTTTCCATTCCTTTGCAGTCTGTAAACGATAAACTGTTGAATGGAATCACATAACACAAACTCAATAATGTATCACTCATTTATCACTCTGTTAGAATGTACCACCCATCTGTCCGACTCTGGCACACACACATACAAACACACAGACATGCAAAGGCCTGTATTGATATTTTTGGTAGTGTATGAGGTATGGTATGAGTTAAGATGCCACCATCAAGCAGCCCCTCCCCCTGACACTCTACTGTTTACAGCCTCGGATTATTAAAACTGGATGCCAGCAGGCCACAACAATGCCAGGCAAAGTGACAACTGAGAAAGCCACATTTAAATTGAAGCCGAGCAATTTCATAACACCTCTGCACATGACCCGCCATCATCTTCTGATGCCACTTCTGTCTGCGTGTGTGCCTGTCTTTCTGTGTCATGCAGTAGGAACATTAGACTGCATTTGTGCTTTTGGCTGGTAATATGAAAACCTCTGTGAGCCTAGAGGAGGTCTGCAGAAATCAGGTTAGCTCTTTGTCACAATGATGGGGGCTGCTTCTTTGTCAGCAAAATATACTGAATCTGAGGCCTGCGTGTCACCAGGGCTCGCTATCAGGATCACCAAGGCTGGACTGGGACAAAAAATCGGCCCGGGCATTTTGACTAGAGACCGGCCCACCAGGATAAAGATTG
>NW_024582380.1:3008911-3022681 GCF_018398535.1 Haplochromis burtoni
GCAAAGCTGGTAGGGACAGACCCTAAACCAGCGGTCCCCAACCTTTTTTGCGCCACGGACCAGTTTATGCCCGACAATATTTTCATGGACCGGCCTTTAAGGTGTCGCGGATAAATACAACAAAATAAAACTAGTACCGGTACCGAAAAAAAGAAAATTTATTCATAACACACGTGAAAAGGCCAAGCAAAACAGAGTAAACAATAAAAACGATAACAAAATAACGCTGAAGACCGATAAAAACCCGGAAAACTATAGAGATTGACAGACCACGTGACTTTCGCGCATTGCATGCCGGTAACTCGTGGCAAAACAATCCAAGTACTGCATCAAATGCAAGCATTTGCAGCACCGCAAAACGTTCATTCTTCGGTTCCAATAAATTCTTGCTTTTTCTTTGCCGCCCAAAAAGGTATGTACAAAACGAAGGAGAACAATGCCGGTCCGTACAAAGACAGACATGATGAAAAGTCAAAGAAAAGATACGAGGAAAAAATCAAAGGAGTGAAAGGGTCAGACCCTTACGAGCACACAGAGGGACAAAATACGTTAGCGTGCTGCCCAACTTCACCATGCTCATATTTATAATTATACGCTTCTTGGAGTGAGTGCATACACTCATGAAGTTTAGTAACTTCAGGTCACTGCAACAAGCCCAGGTACAGTTTACCGACGGATGGGTACAGGACCTTGAAATGCACCGTGTAGAACGAAAGACCATCGTACGAACAGAGGTAAGTTTACCAGTCTCACAAATCGTCGTCATAAATACACATTCATTAACCGTTTATTAATGGGAACTTTGAGCTCAACGGTAATTAATTAGCAGTGGAAATAATTTCTGGTATGCATCACAGAAATGTAGCAGTGACAATAATATTGTATGCTGTAATCGTACTGGGCAATTAGTGATACAAAAAAACCTGTTTTATCCTGTGAATAAAAGTATATGTTTTTGTCAGTGTACCATGGTAATAACAGAAGCGAAACGCAATATTGTGTCAGGACAATTTACTATTTATGTACAATAAACAAAGGAGCATAGCGCGACAATTTCTGTTCAGCGCCAGACTTGCTTGTAACCTATATCACCAATTATGTTAAGAAAAATGACGCATTAACTACAACAGCAGACTGACCTTTGTGTAAATGCTTGGAGCAGACTAACCTGTGAGCTGGAGTGTTCTGGGACGTTATATTTGTCTTTGAATGGCTGCAATCCAGTCGCCTCTTTGTTACTTCGGAAACATGGCTCGAACAATTTCTCTTCAACGACGTAATCCGATAACAACCGATCTCTTTACCCGTCGGCTTCCCGTGGCTGTCATGCGACCGGCTATTGCAGTTAATAATACAACAGCTTCTTGCCATTTTTTGTGTTTCTTTTTATCGCTGTATAACTGATTTCAATTGAAAGCCTGCGTGCGCTAGTACCTCTTGCCACGAGTTCCCAGAATTCTTTGCGGTTTTACCCCTGAGTGACGTCACATTTTCAATCTCTATACATTTCACACCTGAGCCTCAACTCTCGCGGCCCGGTACCAAATGACTCATGTACCGGTCCGTGGCCTGGGGATTAGGGACCGCTGCCCTAAAAGACTGGCAGCTGTAATTGCAGCAAAAGGTGGTTCTACAAAGTATTGACTCAGGGGCTGAATAATTACGCACACCCCACTTTTCAGTTATTTATTTGTAAAAAATGTTTGGAATCATGTATGATTTTCGTTCCACTTCTCACGTGTACACCACTTTGTGTTGGTCTTTCACGTGGAATTCCAATAAAATTGATTCATGTTTGTGGCTGTAATGTGACAAAATGTGGAAAAGTTCAAGGGGGCCGAATACTTTTGCAAGCCACTGTAATTATTCATTGTCTACTTTTCTAATCAATTACAGCCCAGATGGAGCCTGGGTCACACTTGATAAATGAAAAAAGGAATCTGCTCTTTTTCAGAATGAAGTTTCAATGAAGTTTTGTATTTCCATTTTGTATTGTTTTTTGTTTGATTATGTTATTTGCCTTTCATGTCCTATTCTTGTTTCTGCGTCTTTTCCTCAGTGTCACCTGTAGTATTAACCCTTGTCTCCTTTAATTCTGTCAAGTTCATATGTCTTAGTGCTGGTAAAACTTCCTGTTTTATTTTGATATTCCAGCATCTTGTGTGTTGTCTTCAGTTTTGCCTCCCCTCCCCTTGCCATGTTAGTTTGATTCTGTTCACCTGTGTCTTGTTTTGCCCAACTGTTTCCACTCTCTGTCTTAGTCCTAAGTTTCCCTCTGGTTTTCATTGCATTCTCCCTCTGGGTTAATCCTCCCTCCCTGGCAGCATAGTATCCGTGTTGATATGCAGATTTGGTTTCTATTTGTTTTTTGACCTGCTTTATTTTTTTAATTAGTTTTTGTTTAACAAAACAGCTTTTTAGTTTACGCCTGTTCCAAGTCCTGCATTGCATCCTACTCTGCCAGCCTTGACAGCAGTATCCTGTATAACTTTGCACAATAGCCACACACTCCAGGCAATTCACTTATTTCATTCAAAGACAAATGTGTGAAAAGAAGCCTGATATTCATAACAAACATGACATTAATAGAATGGGGAAACTCTGTAATAGAATTAAAACATCTTTAGTGAAACGTGTCTGTCATTACTAATAATGAAATCACTGAAAAGGATAAGAAAAGATTGCCCATAAAAGATTACTATTCATGTGAAGAATGAAAGAGTATTTAAGGTGTAATAAAATCTCGTCTGTTAAGGAAAAAAACAAACATCTGTTTAACCCGTTCAACATCATTCCATCCATACCCTCTTATCTCTGCCATGAGGTGCTGAAGCACATCCCACGTCACAGAGACAACCACTCAAGCTATTCACACCTCCAGGCATTACATGGTCAAACCAGTTAACCCTAAACCTGCATTTTTTTCACTACTGGGAGGAATGCTCAGTGCCTTGAAAGAACTGGAGAACATACTGTACAGACTCCACACAAACTCCTCCAGCAGCCTGAATGAAGCCTTCTTGTGTTAATAGATAAAGCCAGCTGCAGTAGTGGGAGATTTGGACATGCAAACACAGCTGTTGTGGATTAGCCACAGTGCTATGTGTACTGAAACTGCTCATTTTAAGAACATCCGTCAAATCTAAATTCGATTTGCTAATCAGATTTAAGATGTCGCACTAAAACAGTTCATAGATAACTTAATCTTCACGTTCCAATCTCCGAAAGCTGAAATATGCATATCAAAAGACAGCATGCCAACAGCAGTCAATAAAAATGGCTATGGGGGTCAGAATAACAATGATTCCAATAAGGAGAACAATCTTGTTATGAGTTTGGCTTTTACACGGCATTGTCTCGTCTCTGCTGCTTTGCTTTCTTTATTGGATTTATGCTGTTTTATGACATGTGCTCTTAGTTTAGTCTCCACAAATCTAAATGGGCCGAAAAATTATTCATTAAAATTTGTTTAGAGCTTGACTATAGTAACAGAGGCTAGACACATGATGGGAAAGTATTTACTTCCTTGTATTTACTGTTGGATGGTGACACTGTTGAAATATATTTTGCATAGGAAGACATAATAGAAAACATGCAGAGACGTCATGCACACATGTTACATTGTTGATGGGAAAACTACACCTTCCTCTTGAGACGCACGCACATGCACAAACTGATAAACGGATGTACCCACAGGGTCTGCGCAAAGACACTGCAGCGTGCTCACTGCAGTGCTTTTCTTTCCTTGTTTGATATTGCAGACATTTTCATTAATGTTAATTGAAAAACTTAATTTCCGGCAAGAAGAATATTACTATAAGGCATCTGAGGGAGTCTGATTGATCAACTGTCACTAAGTTTTGCCTATACGGGACTGTTTCCACTCCTGTCTGGCAATTAAATAAAATTAATGAAAAAAACAGGACTAGATTTGGGGTTTTTTTTTTTCTTAATTCAAAAATTTAAAGCTCACTCCACTGGTACAGATTAAGATCAGTTTTACTGTTTCCTGCCGCCTTTAAGGGGATTTCCTGACTACTAAATATGCTGCAGATGTCACTGTCACTGCACACTTTACAATACAAAGCGGCAAAAGTTTTTGACACTATCATAAACAAAAACGGAAAAAAACTTTTTCCGACCATCAGCCCTAACCAAAATATTGAATTACATAACCGACCTTTGTCAATAAAGCACAGGTGAATCCCTTAGACTAGTGACTGAAAACATAAAATTACATGGCAATCAAATACAAAAAATCTAATGAAAAACAAATTCTCTGGAATTTATTGGGGGGGGGGGGGGGTTGCATGAAGAGACATACTTTTACTCAAAACTATCAATTGAACACAGTCATTACACCACGAAGTATTTAATTTTTTCTAGGTGACAGGTTTTTCGGTTTTCTGTGTGTGGTCAGAATAATCCATGCGGGTAAAGGCTGTATAGGTGCACTGCTTAGTTACAGATACCTGCTAAATAGTACTACATAATATACAAACAAAACTGCAGAACAGAACATCACTCACTAAACACCGGCTTCTTGGACATGTTGTTAGTGCTTACTGTTTATTCAGTAAATTTGAGTGAGAATGCCATCTTGATATTGTTTTTGCAGAGCTAGCTGTGCTTTACCGATGGCAAATTAGATGTTCGATGCTCTGATAAAGGTAAACAGGCTACTTTCTCGCTCAGTGTAGCCATGAGAAAGAATCAGACGTTACTGAGCAGCTGATATGCATGAGCATGCACAATATCCTCAACATTGTAGGCCAAAATCCTCTTACAGCCTTTGAGGATGTTGTACAGACTGCATATAGAAGATGTTAAAAGATGGTTTGTGAAGTCCTATTTTAAAACCTGAATTTTAGCTTGGTAGCCATCCCCATCTTGGATTGCAGCCAGAAGTAACCAAATTTGGAAGTGATGATGGAGTGCGATGTTATCAGCTCCATAGACTGTATAGGTGCACTGCTTAGTTACAGATACCTGCTAAATAGTACTACATAATATACAAACAAAACTGCAGAACAGAACATCACTCACTAAACACCGGCTTCTTGGACATGTTGTTAGTGCAATTCACTACATCAATCAATTAACCTTTCCAAAAGGCACAAAAGGTCCAGTTTGGTGACTCAGATGTGCAGAGGTGAAGCTTTCCAGACAGCTGCCGGCTACAGCTGCCTGTACTGGAATCCATGTATCTCATCCTGTAGTTAGGTTAAGGCCGGGAGGGGGGATTTAGCTAGAAAGAACAAAAACCTGCTTGTGTACCAGGCTCCAAACATGCAAATTATCCAATCTCAAGTGGCCACTTGAAGAACTGCAGTTTTTGGCATTTCCCAGATGGCTTCATTTCTGTGCTCGTAAGATTGCCCCATGGGATACTGTAGAGCAGCCAGTAAATCTGGTCTCACTTCAACTATTCTGGCATGGTAATATAACCGATATAAATGTAACTTATCTGCTCTTCCCAAAGATGAACCTCTGTTATCTAGGCCCAAGACGGATGGGGCAAGCTTGCAGGATGAAGCTAATTTGGAGCCATTATCACTGTAATGACTGTGTGGCACAAAACCAGGCCTGCAATTGTACAAAATCACAGGTTGAAGTAGAGAGAGAGTTCGCTCATTGCATTTTTTAACATAAAGTGCAACTGCACTGCTGATAATTTTATACTACCGGTTACATTGCTTTTTAATTTCCTTGTCGGCTTACTTCTCAATCTTAAATAAGAATTCCATATCTTCACGTGCCATCGTTTAATGTTTGGCAGATTGCATTAGATAACAGACACACAGATTCCAACACATACACAGATTTAGATAAAAGAAAGTTGGTGAGTTTATTTTTTCAGTCGCCTGACCCAAAAAAGACAGTCTGGACCACAGTGGTAGATACAGGGGTTTTCAAAGTGATGCTTTATTAGTGGCATACAAGCTGATGGCCACCATTGTCAAATGATTCAGGTCAGGCCATTTTGTCACTGAGGTTTCAGCCAACATTAAGGGCAAAACTGATAAAAATTTTGATGTTTTTGTAAAAATGTCAAAACACAGGCAAGGACAGTAAAAGTTGTACCTGTGACCCAGTTCATGATGAAAAAGATAAAAGGAGAAGATAAATCTTACAAGCATAGTAGAAAGCAGGGAAACGTCTGTGCACTTAAAGTAGTGCTGTCTTACCTTAGTTTGAAAATGATACATTATTACTATATCATAAATTTAAAAAAACAACAACGCAAAAAACAAACAGTGAAGAGTTTGTATTTCACAAAATAAAAGCAGTACTTTCAACATTATTATTTTGCATTATTAATTATTTTACTGTTTGTTAAAAGTCCAAAAATACTGCCTGAAGTTTAATAAACTATCACGTTTTTAATGATTATTGTTATAAAGTGTTGCAAACAGATAACCAGTATTTACAGTAAACATTAATGTTACCATGCCGACACACTCAGTGTAAACATTCGCTCACCGACAAGTTCATCAGGTACACGTTGATAGTATTGCATTGGAATCTGTTTTTTCCTCTCAGAACTTCCTTAATTCTCCATGGCGCAGATTCAACAACATGTTGGAAACCTTGCTCAGAGATGCTGGTCCATGTTAACATGACAGTATCATTCAGTTGCTACATTTATATCAGCTCCACCATATCCCAAAGGTGCTCTGTTGGTTTGAGATCCAGGGATGGTGTTTTTTTTTTTCAAGGTGTCACTGGCACAGCCATCAGAAGATGAGTACACTTGGTCAAAAAGGGATGACCACAGTCAGCAACAATGCTCAGGTAGGCTGTGGCATTTACTGTGGTGTGCTGCTTCAAAAGTTGACAAGCGATGTATTCAGAGATAGTCTTCTGTATACCTTGTTCGTAACCGTTCTTTACTTGAGTTACTGTTGCCCTCTTATAAGTTAAAACCAGTCTGATCATTCTCCTCTGATCTCTGACATCAAAAAAGCATTTTTGCCCAGAGAACTGCCACTCACTGGATAGTCAGACGAGCACATCTGGCACCAAAAGCCATGTCACGTTTAAAGTCACCTAAATCTCCTTTTCTTCCCCATTCTGATCCTTGATATGAAATTCAGCAGGTCCTTTTGACCATTTCTGCCTGTGTGAATGCACTGAGTTACTTCAATATAATTGGCTGATAAGACCAATGATAATTTGTGATAATGAGTGGTAGTGTGGCCAGAGTGTCTGCTAGTACAGATAGAAATGAGATAATTAGCATTAGCTCAGAATGGTGGAAATGTCCTTAATCTTTTCAGTTACACCATTCGTATCTGGCGTGCTGGTATCATAAACCAAAGTCGTTTAAAATTTAACCCTGTGGATACAGAACACTTTGCATTTTATAAGATAGCTGAAACATTACAGCTAGTGCAAAGATCACCCACAGACTCACCATGCAGGCTTACAGTTCATGAAAATGTAAACTAGATCAAATGCAATGCAATTTGCAAAAAAACGGAGCTTCTTCTTTAAACTGTTAGCAGTCGGACGTACCGCCCACGGGACATTGGATGGTTTAGGGGACTAATAGGACTGCTAAGGGGTTAAGCAGACAAGTAGTGTTCATGCTTGTAAGTACAGCTACTCATGCCAAAACATGGTGTGTTGAGCTGCTGCTTTGATAATCATCATTTGCAATCCTGCAATCCTTTAATTTTTTCTTTAACCCTCATGTTATGTTCTCTCTTATAACTTAGCCACTTAAGCAACAACACCTTTTTGTGGAAAGTAACTTACATTATTAAAGATGTTGTGGAAGGACACATGCATATCAATGCGCACATTCACCACACTTGGTGTTCTCTACTTTACAACTCAAAGTAGTACCACTAAACAACATATTGCTTTTACTAAATACATAACACCTCATATCAAAGTTCAGTGTGATCTTACCTATGACACTATGTTCACTGTTTTTTTTTTTATTATGCCTGGTAAAGGAGACTGTAGTATTGATTTCTTTTCTCCCAAAAAGAAAACAGTACTTGAACATTTCTTCTTTCTAAAGGGTAAGAAAGGAAGTATTGACTGCTAATTTTAGCTTGGTAAACCATACCAGAGGGAGGTGTCCTTTCTGTATTACCTTCACTTCTGGTTCCTCTTTTCTGCTGCCAGAAAACACAGCGCTCAACACTTATCAGAGGAAGAAGCAAATTTAAGTTGCGTAACCAATGAAGAGAAACGAATGAGGCCAGTGACTTGCTGGTATATCTCGGCTGGTGTCAGTCAGACATGTTTTACTGAACATTGTGAATCTAAATTCAAAAGTTGGTTCTGTTATAAATAACACAGTGTGTATGAGTTTTTTGATGAGATTTTTATTGGGAACAAAGAGCATTCCCCAGACATCATCCAGATAGTCATTATTAAACTGAGCCATGCTTAATTCATTAATGTGTTTAAGTCATTAATGAGCTCATTGAATGTGTAATAAATTGCAGCAAGGTCAACAATATTTAATACCATACTCATGTAGCATTTAAAACACTCACTTGTTATACCTGTCATGCTTATTATTATACTCATTATGTGACTTTCACTGTCACAACCCCAGTCAAAGAGAGAACTGGGTCTGCATGGCTGATGATAATTTAAAGTGTTACACAAGGACATCTGGCAAAACTAAGTGGACACAGGGCCTTATAAATGCACATGTTAACAAGGCTGATTCTGTATTCAAAACAAAAATGTGTCTGAGCATACATCCCACGATTTGCAGAAATTTATAGCTTTCCCACAAGTTGGAGGAAACAAGTCCTCAAAAACGAGAATGGAATAAAAAGTTCATGCTTTATTATCGTCATAATCATTTCTTCAGTGTCTTCTTTTGAAGGGAGAACATCGCCACTTCAGTATTGATAAACTGTGTCATCGATTCCTTTGTATAAGTCTCAGTTATTTATCTCTCCAACCTTACAATTTTCCCTGACTGTTTACTCTCTGAACAGGAAACTAGTCAGTCTGATGTGCCCTGGCATTAGAAAACAGAAATGAAGATCTTGGAACTGAGGTGGATTTGGACTCCGGGGTGGTGCCACATTTGTGCATGTCAAAAATACAGAGACAGATGGGGAGAGATGATTGAAGAGACTTAACCCTCATGTTAGGTATGAGCAGACAGACAAAGCGATGTTTGTTCATTATTCTTTGGAGAAAGAGCTGAAGAACTGTCGTACCACTTCAGATCTTATTTAATCGTTTTATTGATTTTATTTTATTCTGATTTTTTCCCCCTCTGTCATAGAATCTCATCTTCTTGCCCAGTGACCACAGAATTTTCCTTGTTTGGGGAGAGACAGAGTACACTCAGAGGCAAACTCTAACTGTAGCCAGTATCCTTGGTAATTGGAAACCTCATTTAGCTGGAAAGTGATGCACAACAGTCACGTGGCTAGGAGTTGTAAATATTAACACATGGGCATGCATCTGCCAAGACAAATGTTGTAAATCCTCCCCAAGGATCACAGTTAGCTACTAATGTTAGCTCTGGTGAGGAGAATGGCATTGGAGCAATGCATTTATAAGAACCTTAGACAGGGTTTTAAAATGTCTTCGTGTATATATCAAGCAAAAAGAGCTGTGGTCTTGTTGACCACGCTCATGAAGAGTAAAGAAGGCAGCAAAACTGGTGTGCATGTTTACTTCATTCCAGATGCAATGTGCCCAACAGATATAATTTTCTACAGTGGTTGAATTATTACTACTGGACCTCATGCAGGGTCGTGTTTGAGAGGTGATTTAAAATGAGGTAATTTCTTCTTTTGTAAAAGTTCTACATCAAAACCCTCAACCATTTCAGTTTTGATGCATGGGTTTGTTTGCATGAGACTAATTTCCTGGAAATATATCACATGAAAATATCAATAGTCCTTTACATCATGTCACAGCCAATCTTGTCCTAAATAACACCCAATTATTTGCAATAGTGTGAGATGACAGTGGAAAAATACCTAACAAACAGGACTCATAAAATGTACTGCCTAATGAACGACAGGCACAAACTGTAATGTGTGTATGCAACTTGGCCTTAGGTGCCTTAGGTTTATTTGTCCCCAAAAGAATGACTAATCACGATACTTTCCAATGATGATGAAAGGTAACTGGTTTTATAACTGTCCTGGAGCGTGTTCCAAGGCACTCAAAGTTGAGTTGAAAAGCCAGCTCTTCTGGACGAGATAGGCAATTTGATGGTAATGGTGCGCACTTTCATGTAGTTTCTTCTCTGAGGCATTTGTAGTGTTGCAAACCCACTCATAAAGGGACAGATAGATAAAGGACAAAAGGTAAACCAGTTCTGTTGGAGAAGCGTCAGGAGAGATTGCTTAAAGGCTGTTCAGCCACATGTACTGGAATGTATGTGCACTATAAGAGTTATGCAATTGCTACAGCACTTTTATTTAAAGGCAACGTGTTCTACTTGGGCTTCAAATCCCGGCTCTTCAAGTAACCACTACTGTTGCCAGGGGAGATGTGTGCCCTCTATATTTTGGTATTACAATGAGAAACTAATTTGCATGAAGATAAATGTGCAGTTACTATGGGCAAGGCCAAACAAACTGAGAAACTAATTACACATTGCTCTGTTTTGACTTGTTTTACACATTGTTTGATCTGTCTGACCTTGGTTTGAAGAGATCAGGACTAAAGTTCAGCCTGGTCTTGTGAGGAACAGAGAAGCCTTATGGTCACACCGTGTTGACGTGATCAATGCTGCTCTATGAGACACAGCTTTAATACAAATATGTGCTTGTGATGGCTTGGCATTTTGTCCTCCCTTCTTCTGTTACAAAACTCATCTCTCCTCATTACAAAAACTGCCTGCGATAGTTGGGCCTTTTCGCTCATTGGTTATAGCGTTGCCGTTAATCAAACATTAGATGACTGCAAGAGCTGTTTTACAAATGAGCAGGTATTCTTTAAGATTTATGAACAATAACAGTCAGATGTGTTTGTGTAAGTTACCGTAAACGCTAAAACAATTATCTTCACACATGAGAATTTGAGAAAAAGGAAGGAAAGTAATGAAAGACTTCTTTTTTGCCTTCTCTCAATGCCTTTTGTGCCTCCTATTCCACATCTTCCTGTGTATGTGTGTGTTCCATGTCTGTCTTTTACTTGCTTCCTTTCGTACTCTGAAGGTTATTTACTTTGCTTGACATGTGTTTTTACTTCATGCGTGTTTTTGCTTTTCCTGCCCTTGTTATTGCCTGCTCCGGCCTGATTGTGTTTACTTCTTCCTTGTTACCCCACTCTTCCATGTGAGTATTTAATTTGTGTGTTTTATCCCTTTGTCAGTTTGTCAAGTCGTCCATGTCCTGTTCTCTATTTTTGAAGACTGTGAGACTTTCTCATGTCTCACAGTCTGCCTGTCTTCCCTGAGTTATGGTTTTTAGTTCATTACCTTTTTGGACTTCATTGTGTTTACGTTTTTGGATTCTCTTAGTTGGATCATTTCTTTTGGATTTTCTTGTGTCCTCAGTTTTGTTACTTTTCCAGCCCGATTGTCTCTTTTGTATCAGCATGTGGGTCAATTTTTTAAACTTTACCCTAATTTCTAACAGTACAGCAAAGGCCCAATTGGCAAATTCCTGGTCAATTTGCCTTTTTATTTCAGGGACTTTGATTTCAGTGAAAACACCTTTGTGAGGAGTTAGACAGCATGTTTTTGCCAGAGGGAGGTGGAAATTGACACCCTTGTCTCTCACAATCATGCTCCAGTATCCACATTAGCTTAGGACTTTGACACCACTCTGCACCTGTGGTGGTCAGCAAGCCCAACCTTCTTTCTCTTTAGGCCAACAGTAAGACTGTAATGAGTCTACAGTATTTTAGTTTCAGTTTACAGACACAATGCTAACTTAATCTGTGTCTACTGATGGCACCCATATGCCTATATTCCTGACTCTTTACATAGGCTGTTCACCTTTTCCTGAGTAAGTTGACAAAATATCAGAGTTGTTTAATGGCTCCTCACTTGATTCAGTTGGAGTCCAGCTGCTTTGATTTTCTGCCTTCTATTCATCCCTCATCCTCCTTCGGGAATGTTTCTGTCCTGTCTTTTGTCTGTCTGAAAGTTTTCTCTGGTCCCCTCCCGAATGGACCAGGAGTGACATGTTAAGCCTCATGTTCTCCTTAAATTGCAGGTTGTCTGAGTGGTGTCTAAAAAAACAATGTGGGCTTTATAGATAATTGATCAACTTTGGTCACCTTTATGGCACAAACCTGGTCTTGTTAGGAGAGAAGGCATCCATCCCACTTTGGATGGAACAGTTCTCATTTCTAGAAAACTGGCCCAATTTATTAAACCCACCCAAAACATGACTATCAAGAGTTGGGACCAGGAAGCAGAGTTGCAGTCTTACATGCCTCTGTGCAAAAAAAAAAAAAAAAAAACACATAGAAAGAACAATAGTTCTACAGCATCTACATCTACACCCAAGAGTAACACAGTGAAATGTGGATTAATAAACATTTGGTCGCTTTCTTCCAAGTCTTGGTTAGTACATGAATTAATAATTGGACCAGGTGACCCTGAATCCTCCCTTGGTTATACTGCAATAGATGTAGACTTCAGGGGGATTCCCATGATGCAGTGAGTATTTCTTCTTCAGTTATCTTTCTCACTCATTACGTGTTAATAGACCTCTCTGCATTGAATGATTACCTGTTATCATTCTCTGGCTCTCTTCCACAACATGTTCTTGTACTGTCTTCCTCTCCTCACCCCAACCGGTTGCAGCAGATGGCCACCACTCCCTGAGCCTGGTTCTGCTGGAGGTTTCTTCCTGCTAAAAGGGAGTTTTTCCATCCCACTGTCATCAAAGTGCTTGCTCATATGGAGTCATAACTGTTAGGCTTTTCTCTGCATGTATTCTTATAGGGTCTACCTTTCAATGTAAAGCATGTGGTGATGGCAAATTTTCAAGAATTTGCCATCACTGCTGCTCTCCTGACCAAATTTCAGAGGGATTGTCATCCTGTTAGGCTTTATCTTTCTGGTCAAGCTTTTTACCTCCAGCCCAAACTCATGACACATCAGGCAGTAGAAATATGAATGTGTACATCATTTGTAAATTATGCTGTGTATTTTGCACATTCACTGTAACCTCAATTTGTATACAATATGTATACAAGATGTACCGAGGCAAACAAAGCTCTTCCTAGTTCATTGGAAACCTAAAACAGCTGATTATAATCAATTATCCACTCTGCGTAGCATTGCCTCGGATATATTTAATTACAAGAGGAGCTATTGTGTAGACAATGTCAGACTTGAGAGGAAGCAAGTAAGTGAACAACGCTGGAGGAAGAAAATTAAACTGCCAGTAAACATGATTAATTCAAGCGGAGGACATAATCAGTTTTCTTTTTTTAACGCAAAAACAGGCAACACACATTTTTTTTATGTAATGAGCATCTCCCTGTGCTGGCTGTGACTGAAGTCAAAGCTGTGCACTAATTTCCACATTGGTTGTCAAGATGCTCAGCCCCTCCCCATGTCTACGTGTTCTCAGGCAAGACACTGATACCCAAGTTAATTCAATTCCAATTTAATTTTATATATATATATAGCACCGATTCACAGCAAGAGTTGCCTCAAGGAGCTATTACCCCTGATGTTAAGCAAGTACCTTGCATGGTAGCTCTGCTACCATTGGTGTGTGTGTTCATATGGGTGAATGAGAAATACATGGTAAGGTGTTGTGTGGAACATCTAAGGTTAGAGGGTGTCATGTAGGTGTGGCT
>NW_024582380.1:3022701-3034777 GCF_018398535.1 Haplochromis burtoni
CTCAACTTTATGAATCAAAAATACTAATTGTGTTGGGGGATCAGAAAAACAGCCGATCAAATGCCATAGCCTCCTCAAGTACAGTACAATTAGTTTTATATATCATTAACCTTTTCACTAGTTGAACACCAAATGCCACAGCACAGAGATTCACAATGATGCAGGAAACACTTGGTCAATACACGTGAAGATTAATAGCACCTGAACCTTCCTCCATAGGACAGTCAACATATAAGGGTTTATTATTGCCCTTAGAAAAGTTGTAAAAAGTATGCAGTGACACTAACAATTTTGGGGTTGGAAATGTGCAGTTATGAAGTGTATACCTAGTATTATTATGTTATGTTTAAAACCAAAAACCAAACACAAAACAATCAATTATTATTTAAGTTAAAGCATTTTAAGATGTTTAAACAAGGTGTGGCTTGTTTCGTGGTAAATTTCTTAATTGTAATGAAATGGATTCTTACAGATTCATCAGGTGACATTTTCTTATATTTGGCCTGTTAGCCATGACAGAACAGGATGTGTTGCATAACGTACTCACCCTATTGGGCGTATTAGTTTCAATATCTACTAATTATTACATAAAGTTTATTGTTTAAGTCACTATCAGTGATTTAAACCTCATTATCAGTAAAGTGATAGTGAAGTTTGAATAACAGGGCAAAACTGCAATTAAAAGCTTGCAGTGTTACTACTGCAGTTACATGGTTACATACACAGTGCATTCACTCTGTGCTGTGGGCGTTATCAACTCACCCTTGACAAAGACCCATTTTCTTACAGCAGCTGTTTCAGTCTTGATGTATTGTAGAATGACACCAAATCTGTCCTACTATTATAGTGATACTCTGAAAATTACTAGAAACAGTAGTTATGTGGGTATTGATTTAAAACATGTACACAAAAACAGGTTTTTCAGTTCCCTGATTTTAGCAGCTCTTACTACATCGCATCAAAATGGAACACAGTTTTTGGTAGGGACTTCATAACTTTGTATTTTGTTTTTATGACAACATAGGATAATATTTTCAAATGACTAAGGTCACAAGATGCAACCAGAGTGGAACGGTTGTGGTTTGTTTTATATAATTGTAACTTTTACCTGTTGTTATATAGGTAAAAAATATTATGCCGTAACAGTAGGCTAAAGGCATTACATAAGCTTGTGTGACATGTAATGTAGACATTTATTTCACTGATCGATCCAGTGGAATAAACATATATAAACAGATGGATTGCTAACAGATACAGGAATGACATGTGTGCATCAAAGGAAGACTTTTTAAGAAGAGACTTTTCACTTATAGTACTTTCAGTTTAACAGGTTTTTCCTTTGGATCTCCCGCAGTGGCAGGAGGTAGAGGAGGTGGTGCTTACAATCAATCAGCCAAGTTTAACCAATCAGAAGTAACTGAGCGTTTAACAAGGGAGCTCTAAATAGACATAAGCTGAAACAGTTTGTTTTTAAGACATTCACTCTCTGTTGTTCTTTGATTCAAGTAAAGGCATTCTAGTGGATTACCAGATGAAAATGAGCCTAACAGGTTCCTTAAGTCAACTGAATAAATCTAAAAGCCTATTGTGTAATAACAGATCTCCAGAAATGCCTTAAATACCCCAATCTCACTATAGCTGATTACTCAGTGTAGAAATATTAGGTGTACATCAGAGTCTTTCCTTAATATCTGCCACTCTCTCCCCAAACCATTTTTCCACAAGGGCCAAGAGGAAGCCCACCCACAAGCCTTTCAGCAGATGGAAATGACCTTTCCAGATTGCCCCGCAGGAGATATAATTATCACAGCCGCCTTGGCTGTTAGTGGAAGTGTTCAACTGGCCGCTCAATACCTTGCCAGGTCCCTCTGTGACACTGGTTTCCAGTGGTCGCTCATCATTACAGGAACACAGAAACCTTGAACAGGAATGAAAAGAAACATGGCTCCCAGTCATAAATGCACAGTAAGTGAGCACAGGTCATATCTGTCAGCCTACATGATGCCAAAAGTACAAGGTCTGCAACTGATTAGAGTCTGATCAAAGTACTGAATAACTCTGCTCTCCTAGCTCAGTTTGGTTATGCTGATTTACTGCTGTGGCTCAGAATCACACTGGTGTTTCTATGCTGAATGCAGAGAGTGAGAGACTGACATAAAAGTCTAAATACAGCTAAAAAGTTACACTGCTGCTGCAGCCTAACCAGGGGATGAACTACTGATGACAACTATGTGCCAAGCAGCTAGTGTGAGGCATGACAAGCATTTAAAAAGATGCAGTCAAACGGATGGGAAGTTTGAATCTTCCTTCTGGTCCCAGGGCTTTTAAATAAGCTTTGTTCAGGGAATTCATGGATAGTGAGTCTGACTGAGCAATGAACAGACCTCTTTGGTCTCAGAAAGTTCTCAAGCTGTGAACAGAAAGAAACACTGTTAAGTGAAAGAATGAGTGAGGAACAGAGATGCAGGGGGAAAATGCAGTTTGTTCATTCCCTACAAGCAGATTGGATGTGATGTGTCCTACTGACTATTTAAAAAGGAAGGGGAATTCCTTGTGTGCAGGAATTTGTGTGGATTTAGCTCAGTTCTTTCCTAGTACAAGGCCAGCTGACACAAAACAGTTAATGACCAGATACAGCACAGGCGGTGTTTCAATGCTAACTGTTGACTGATGCTTCAGGAGTTGCAAATTTTACAGGCGAATTAAGGTCATGCAAAAATAAAAAATAAAAATTTAAAAAAGCAAACATTAAATATGATAGAACACTTCACGTCTTGGTTAGCTTTCTCTCTGTATAAAGTCAGTGGAAGCTTGTTTGCAACCATGACCCACGCCGTTGTCACATGACTTGATCGTGGATCCTTCCAAGAACTGCATCAAACAAAAATGTATATTTTTCTGATAGATGGCGGTGCTCAGGGGAGGATTTCACATGTGATGCAAGGTGCTGCATTTAAGGCGCTGACTGAACTGTGTCACAGTTGTTTTGGTTTTTTTGGGGGGGTCACAACATACAGGTGTGCGCATGAAGGTGTACTTGGGTCCTGGTCAGGTGTCGGCATCTCTGTGTCTTATGCCTGCATTTGTGCTGCGTATAGCACTTTATCTCCCTGTTCCATAGGGCACATGATACCTCTTAGTTACAAGCAGACACCATATGCATTTCCACCAAATGAAACCGTGTACGCCTGAGTGTTCCTGATAGCTGGCAGTTCAGACCAGGACAGCACGGGGCCAAAATTATTCTGGGCCAGAGGGAGACTATTTATACCATAAGCTATTTCTTATCACATGGCAGAACTTGAGAAATTACAATCACTTAGTTTTAAGTGTGGGCATACGATACTCAGGTTATGGAGATCTTGTTTTACAATACTTTGCATTAAAAACATTTAATGTTGTACTTTTCCTATAAATAAAAGCAAAAGTTGTTGTAAAATGTAACATTTATGCTAGTGTTGGTGCATTTCAGGTTGACCACGTCAGGTTTAGAATAATGGTGAAAAAAAAGGAGTTAAGAGCTAGGCCGTCTGCTAGAGATTTCTAAAAGCTATTCACTCACTCAAGGGTCTTATTCATCAACTGACAACAAAAGCAAAAAAAAAGAAAAAAGGAAAGCTATGGAATAAAAAATCGAAAAGTCCTGGAGGGGAAAAAAGGAAAAGCAAAGTTTAGCAGTGTGTGGCAAAGCAATGTCACAGGGCCTAGTTTGTTTGTCTCTTCAGCATGTCAATATCACATTTTTACTGCTCATTTTTCTTCGAGGTGCTAAGCATATGGAGTTTTTTAATGTGCTTTTCCACAACAAAAGTACCCTGTCTTTAGCAGTTTTATCAGTGTTTAAACTGGCAAAAATATATCTGTCAGTCACCACCTCTTCCAGTATTTATGACCTAGCACGAGCCAACAGGAACCAATAGAAAGGTGTCAACAGGTCTGGCTGGTCTGCTGAGTGGCTCCTGTAGTCGGAAACCAATCTGTGAAGTAGTACAACACAGATTTCCATACCTGACACCTCCAAAAAATTCTACTATCTGCGCACGTGGCAGCCGTATGTAGGTCATGTGTTGGGGCTTAGCATGCACAGTGTATATCATTTCTGAAACCTGGGGAAATTTAAATTACTTTAAACATTCAAAAGGAAAAGAGGCAGCTGCAGCTCTAACTTACAACTCTGAATTTAAAGGTAAGGTTGCACTGGAAAGCTGAATGTAACGAAGCCAAGTGAACATGTGCCTGAGCAACACTCTTTAACTGGAGAGTGCTCTGGTAATTGTGTTACCGAGATGCTCTTTTACCACATACTCTTTCTTCCCGCAGGTGTCAAGGCAGCCTTAAATTGCTCACATTTCTATTATACAACTTCTCTTTCACTAACAACCTGAGCCAAGGAGTTCGCCAAATGAGAACAGCATCGACATTAAAACTTAGAGCAAGTTACACTAATAGATGTGTTCATTTGTACAGATATGAGTCATAAAGTCTTAACTTTAATCTTTAATGATGGCAACCAGCCTTTTGCAATTCTATTTTTCCTGAAGGCATCATTATTGCCACAGTGCAAACATCATATCAACGCTTGCTTACAGTACTTTTGCATTCTCTCACGTGCACATTAGAAGCACTATATCCGCTCATTACATATGGAAAGTGTCCTAAATGAGTGTGTTTGGACCGGTTTGGGATTTAGCTTGATTTGGTAGTAAAAAGCATCCCCTACATCCCCTTTTTTCCCCCTTTCAATTGATTTGTGAATTCAGTTGTGGATGAGGATGACTCACTCCGCTCTTTTTCACTCACCTTTATTGCTGTTCTGCCTGGTTGCTATGCCCACATAAATGCACACAGAGAGCAAAGGGTTAGGAAAAGACACGATCTGGCCTTGTCATCCTTTACTTAGTAGAAAACCTAAAAGCAAAACGACAAAAGAGCCACAATTAAAGGCTTCCCGGGCAGAGAAGACACTCAGTGAAAGGCTTGAAAAGAACATAGCATTTCTTAAAAATAAGGAAAATTTTTTTTTTTTTTAAATGGTGCCATTAGGAGCACAATATATCTCATCTTCCTGGTTGCTAACTGCTTCTGAAATGTTTTGATGTTTATTATTATTATTGAAACACCACTCTGTAAGCTGCACAACCAGTTAGTGGACTTCTTTTCTCTAACCAAACTGTAATCAAAGGCAATAATGATTTTCATTTTCAAGTCATATCCCAGTAGAGTGGCAATTAGCAGATGCCCTATTTTGGGAGCAGACACAGAACATTGGCTACCTTGTGAGTACATACACAGCCTCGGTCCTCCAACTCAAGCCAATCAGACCCATGCGGAGATTAAGGCCAAGAACTTGGTGTGGGGTGCGACTTGAAAGAGTTCCACATCAAAACACACCACTACCTCACTCGACTAGAGGAGATAAAAATCTACTGATCTCGTATCTCACTGTGTCATCACTGCTAAACACATTTAAAACCTCTGAGTTACAGTTTGTGTAGCATTTATAAGCTAATCTTTGGCTATCTCTCACAGGCCCTTATTGATCAAACATGTCTACTTTTTTATTCTTTCTTTATGCTAAAATGTGAAATAAAGATTTCTTCTTTTAACCAGTGTTGGGGTCATTACTCAGTATTAACAAATACTCGTTAATGTCCTTAAAAGTAACACAGCACTTTACCTAATTATTTGAAAGTAATGTGATACACTAATCATTACATTACCACCTCATTACTCCAATAAATGAACTGAATCACATTTTCTCATGCTTACCAGTTAACAATATCAACCTCAGGCTACATTTCCACACACTAAGACAAATCACTAAGCTGACAGCACAACACAATGATGAAACCACAGTAAAGACTTCACAGCGACTGTGAACAGGTAGAAATGGAGGCTGCAAGCATGATTGCTCATCACTGCCTTTGTTACAGGTCTGAGTACTGGGCTGGGGCTGACACAGGTTTATCATCACTGTGTGTTCTTGGTTAGTTTGTGTTAGCATGGTTTCTGTGCACATGATTGCAAAGAGCTGAAGTTGTGTTAGCAGTATAATGTGATTGTTTCTGTCCTTGAGTTTACACTTTACTGTCATGCTCTTGTCATTATGTGCAGTAAAAATAAGAGTAAAGTGTCTCTATATATTTACTCCTTAAAGGCTGTAGACCACTCCACCATTTTCCTCCTCCTGCAAACAAACTGAAATCGACTAAATGTCTCACAGGTGTGCAAGAAGAAAAGAATGTTTGTTTTCTTGTAATTATACTATTCAGGATTTCTATGTGTATCCCATATACTCCAGGGTCCTAGGCTTTTGTATCTCTGATTTTTGGAGTCTTGTTTATTATATTTTTATGTCTTTGTCTTTTGGTTACTTCCTGTTTCACTTTGAAGGTTAGTTTTCTGTTGTTTCTTGCTTTGGTTTTGCTTTCTGTTTTCCCCACCTTTATTCTTGTCAGCCCCACCCTAAAAGTCTTCCCCTGCACTGATTTTTTTGGGGGGCTGTGCAACCTGTCTCAGGCTGGCTAATCAGGCCTTTGTGTTCCTCCTCATGCCCTCTCTTGCCCTGCATTGAGTGATTTCCTTGAGACTTCATGTTTTCTTTCCTTTTCCAGTTTCAAAATTGATAAGTGATCATCTGCCAAAAGGTTATTCCTGATGTTCCTGAATGTATTTTCAGTGTCCGAGATACTGTAGATAGATCAACACTTTGTTGATCCCACAAACATGATCAATTTTAAAAATAGTACTGTGTACAATAAACAGCAAAAACACAATAAAAATTGCCAGCAGTGTCTAGTAAGGGCTTTGTACTATGAGATCAAAGAGAAAAAAAACATATATACAACAGTAATAAACAAAGAAAAGTAAAAAATTAAGTTAAAAAACATTAAAAGCAACACTGACACTGTGTCAGAGTAGTAGTAGCAATAATAAATATTATATACACTATAAAAACAGCTGCATGCAGATATAGTACCAAAGTATTGGATCACATCAGTGATCTTTATGCTTATAGCCCTGTTTTCATAAATAAGTTGTAGTCAACAGCATTTATACATAAAATGCAGAAATGATCTGTTTTGTCAGCTATCCTTGACTGCTTTATTGTCCCTACTCTCTACTCTACATTATTATCGATCTTGCCCTTCTTTGCCACTTCAAATATATTTATACAGCTGGTATTTTGTGTTTGTTGCAATGTCTGCTCCTTTTTTGGCCTGGTCTGTGTTATAAGGAGATTTTTAATCTCAATGGGGCATTTTACAAGGATCTAAAAAATCCCTCTGCCAAAAGCTGATTGCAGATTCTACCTTGTGATGGAAATGTTCTTTCTGGTTTCCAAATGGCTTCATATCATGCATGAGAGATGTGTTTGGCAGATTATAGGTCAACAAGTCATTTACAACAGTTTAAATACCAGCAATCACTTTTTGGCAGATGATCACTTTTTGGTCCAACACCAGCGTTCTTTCCTGGCTTCCAACTGGCTAAACTTCATTAATGTAGCCGCACTTTTCCAGTTTTACTGACCAAAGCACTTAAAGCTGACGCTTCATGCTATATTACTCTACAGTGCTTTACCTCTCTTTCAGTCTGTTTTATGTGCTTAACCTTTTCTTATATTTCCCACAAAGTAGCTTCAAACCCAGGATATGCTGAACTTGCTTTCTGGTACAGGCCTCTGTTTGGCTCATTCTGATCAGGGCTTTAAACTGGGTCGTTCTGCCCTGAAGTCTTCCATCTGTCAGTTGAGTTACACAGGTTAAAATAATGACAGTAACATGTTTTGATGTTATAAGTGCAGACTATATTTTTTTGTATTTTTTTAATGTCATCATATAAGGCAAACAGATAGTGGCACTGCAATAAGTAAAGGATTGCAGTTGGCCTACAGTATCTAACCTTGACATTTTACAAAAAAAAAAAAAAAACAAGCTTAGGAACAGAATTCCTTGTACTGTGTTCAAGATTTGACATTACATCAACTGACAGTTTTTTTCATTTGGCAGCTATATTTTGATTTTTATAGAAGCTGCTTACTGCACCATGGAAATGTATCCATACACTTTAATCAGTGAATTTTTAATCTGCACCTTAGGAACTGTGACTCTGTGGAACAGCTCACCTGTCTGTTCATTTGCTTTTACATCCCAATCAGTCATTTTTCAATGTGGAACATAATTTATTAGAAGTTATTAATTGGGCCCTGCGACAGACTGGCGACCTGTCCAGGGTGTACCCCGCCTCTCGCCCTATGACAGCTGGGATAGGCTCCAGCGACCCTGAAAAGGATAAGCGGAAGCGAATGGATGGATGGATGGTTATTAATTGGTGTCCTATAACATTTCATCCAACCCTTTCTTTATAAGAGCCATAGGTGGGTTTTGTTGTTTGATGCTGCAGGTATGTCGATGGAAGCGAAAAACTAACTTCAATCATATTAACCGTTTGTCAATACTGAAAACAGCGAGATCAAACTGTAGCAACAATCAAACAACCACAACCTGCTGTGGCTGTTTGATGGAGCTTCCGCAACCTGGTGAGACAGGAGCTGCTGTCTGGAGGTTTCGTGTGGCAGCCGGCTTTGCGTGAAGGAGCTGCCTGTGAGGGGCAGTTTAGCAGTGGTGCTGAAACTGGTTGGATAATTGGCCTAAAGTAAGAATATAGTTAAAGACCTTGTTTTCTGTCTTTAAGTCATGCAGTTTTCCCCAGCTTTGATATGCTGCCAAAATATGTTTCTGACAGAGAACTCAAATCCTGAGACTTAGTGCTCACACTGACACATTATATCAACTGGGAACGCGCTTTTTGTTATTTTCGATACAAAATCTTTAATATAATCCCTTTTGACCCAAAGACGGAAACACCTACTGAGTTTCTAAATGAGTGGTTAAAATCATCAGTCAGTGACTTTTTCCCCCTTTAAACAAAACTTCACAAACCATAAAATCAACATAACATTTGACTCCAGTTGAAGTAAGAACTCTTCACAGAAGTTAGAAAATATGTCTTAGAGTTAATTTTAGATGTTCTTCTTTCAATATTTGTATATTTTCACAGTAAATTATTTATTTTAATGTACTATTTCTTTTTTTTTTAAATCAGAGAGTAACACCATAAAACAAATTCTGTGAAGAGTAGCATCAGCCTTCTTTTAGAAACAACAACATATACATAAAAAGATAGCAGCTATCACTGACATACTTAGAATTACAGCACAGATATTTACCATTAACCAGTGCTTTATTGCACCATTTGGCCCATTTAAGGTCATTATAAACCACTAATTAATGTTTTTTCTGCATCATCATATTTTTATAGTACTAATCGTTTAAGTATAGCTTTTACCTCAATAACCTGTGCCTGACTGTGCATTGATAGTACAGGAGGTGATGTACTTGAGCTGTCTGACTATTGTGAAATATATTTTATTGTGTGCTTCTGTTTATATGTGCTATAAAGAGATAGCACATTTGAAATATCTTATTAAGCAAATAATGTTATTTAGATGGGTATTTAAAGAAATACAAAATGACAAACAATAAGAGTGTGAATAACTTAATTCAATTTTTCAAAAATTACATAAAAGAATAAAGTAAGAACTCCACACAAAAGTAAAATAATACTGAACAATGGTTATTTTACCCTTCTTTTAATGCTGATATATTTTTAGTGTAAATTTGCTTTTGCTTTATTTACGTATTTATTTTTTGTGATAAGCCCTGGCTTCTTCTTTTGCATTTTTACAAGATATTTATATTATAATACATGCAGCATTAAATAGGGGCTTATTATCGTGTACATTATAACCTTTTAAAGTCAGTTATAAACCACTTGTTAATAGGGTTTTTTTCAGTGCATGATCATATTATCAAAGTACTAATCCTTTAACAATGACATTTACCTAAATAACTTCATAGTAAGTATAGCCGGTGATGTACTCAAATGGTGATACTAAATAGACTATGTTCTCTTTATGTTGTGTCTTTTATTTACGCCTCAAGTTGTGTTATATTGTTGGAGTTTTCTTTCCATTTTTTAGGTTCCTTACTTTATAACCAGATGACTCCCTATGCGCAAGCTCTTGGCAAGGGGGGGGGGGAATCATTTTTAACAGGAAGAAACCTTTTTTCATATTTCCAAAAATCTAAGAGCAACTGTAGTGCCTAGATTTGGTGTATAATTACCAAACACGTGTTTTTAGTTTATATAGTATCACAGACATTTTCTGTTCTCTGTTACGCTTTTATTGATTGGTCACTGAAAGGTTAGAGCATGAAAACAATGTGGATTATATGTCATAGCCTTGATAGCCACCACATCTGAACCACAATATGTCAGAATTAAAGCAGCAGCCTCCAGTGTTTGACTGCATTGAAAGTAAGTACAGATGGTGATGTACTGTAACTGTGTTACTATAATGTATGCTGTGCTATTATTTATTATTGCTCTCTTTATATGTGCTATAAAGAGGTAGCACATCCAAAATAGCTTGTAACAGCTGTTATGTTATTTATATATTTATGTAAAGAAACACAAAATGGCAGGCATTACTAGTGTCTAAATAATTCAGAATTGCATCTTTCTAAATCAAGAAGTTCCTCTGTTGTTGTTTTATTTTTTAATTAAAATAAACAATGTCTGGGCTACATCTTTAAACATTTATTCTATTGAACAATTATTCGTATAATAGAAAAATCACAAAAGCAGTCACCTCAGCATGATTTATTTCGTAAGGTACAGAACCTACAGTAATAGAGAAATCCCCAACAATGAGCAAACACTTGGCAACAGTGGGAAGGAAAAACTCCCTTTTAAAAGGAAGTAATCTCCAGCAGAACCAGTCTCAGTGATCTGCCGTGACCAGTTGGAAGTGAGAGGAGGAAAAAAACAAATTATTGAGATCATTAGGTTGCATTCCCAGTCAGTGGTTAAAAAAAACAAAGTTAGCACAACCTCTGACATTTTGAAACTAACACTGTTTTATTTTTTTTGTATTTCCACAACACTAAGAACAAATGTACTGACTAGACTTGGTGTATAATTTCCTGACAGATGTTTTTAGTTTATACAGCATCACAGACATTGTCTCTTCTCTGTTACGCTTACATTGATTGGTCACTGAATGGCTAGAGCATGAAAACAATGTGGATCATATGCTATAGCCTTCATAGTCGACACATCTCAACCTGGTATATTTTAGACATGCTAGCTCAGTGGTTCCCAAACTTTTTTCGCTAGGCCCCCCTTTGTTTTACAAGAAAATCTTCACCATTCTTTGTTTTCAAACTCTATTGCAGTTTATTTCACTCCTCAAATATTTAGTGAATAATTAAACAAATAAAAGTAAACTGCAATAAATTACAGGTAGCAACAAAATAAACCACTAACTCTTTTACGTACACGAGTATTTTTGAAAACCCAGCATTTTCTATGCGTTTGGACCTTTCGTCCACAATAAATGGCGTTTTGGATAACCGAAAACGGGGATTTTAAAAACTCCTGCTGGGGTGGAGATTTTTGAAAACAAAGTATTTTGAAGATAAAATACTGTTGCTGTTAAATTTACTATCTGCAGGTTTTACACGCTTACATATTCACACGTAGTTACTGTCTCTCCATTTAGAAAGGCAGAGGCGTCAGTGTAATAATTTTACGTGTACTGTAGTTGTCTTTTTCCTGTGTAATAATATTCAACATCGCTATCAATATATTTTTCAAAAAATGCCTCTCTGTGCAAGATGGGTTCAAAAACATAAAAAAAACCTGTGGGATACTGTTTGTTTCCCAAACAGTTATTATTTGTATCTCACTGTAACTTGACTGTATAAAGAGGTAACATCGCCAAAATTTCAGTGTTTGTGAAGCAAAAGCAAGAATATGGGATACTGTTTGTCCGTAATTTGCACAGCCCAGCGCGTGCTCCCCACGCAGGGAAAACAAATTCTCCTGGGGATACCTACCTTGGCACTTGTGCAGGTGAAGCCAAAGGGAAGATATGTTTCATCACATTTTGTAGTCTTTCGCTTGGAAAGAAGTTGGTTTGGAAACATATTTGGCTTTCCTTTTTTTA
>NW_024582380.1:3034797-3062753 GCF_018398535.1 Haplochromis burtoni
CTTTGGGAACCACTGTGCTAGCTAATACTTTCTAACACCATAATCAAAACAACAAATTAAAGAAAATTTTTTCTTGAGGAATAATATTCACACTCCTTTAGAGCCCTGTTGTATTTGAGAAGTAATACCGAAAAAAAATCCAACAGAAAAACCAGAGTGTCTTGTAAGAATACAGACGCTGCTGCAACTATAATAATAAAACAAACACTTACATTTCTTGTGATATAAACCAAAGTCAGACAGCACACACTAGGAAAATGGATAAAATGAAGACAGGAAATGTTGCTGAGAGGATTTGCAGCTTTTGGAAAGTTAAATGTTTAGTCACTGGCGTACTAATTTTTCTGTAAAAGCCTGGTTTACGTCTGGATTTATACATTTTTTGTGCAGTCTAGTGCCACTTAAAATAATTGCATAACACACACAGAAGAGACGTCATTAGAGCCCTGACTAAGCATGAAAAATAGGACCTTATCACCCAACCCATGCCTCTATCTAGCTGATGAATTGTAAGTACTGGTAGGTAGGAGTAATAGTAACATTTCATACAGCAGCACCACCTACAGAAAAAAACATTGCTCGATTGTACTGAAATAATTATGAAGTGTTACTCTTATTGTTCACATATAATACAGTAGATAGCAATTGAAGCCCTTACATGCACTTTGTGCCTGTCTGTAATTTTAAATAAAGCCAGCTGTGATAACAGTGGACCGAAACGAGGATTACTTTGATGAACTTTCCAGTCTTGCTTGAGGACAGGACATGCAGTGTTAACTTTACCAGCAGATTCCAGCCTATTCATTAACAGATTATGACTCAAGATCATCAGGGCAAAAGTTGTTAAATCATAAAATCATTTGGCTTTGCTCTTGAACTTGTTTTGTAGCAACGACATAGTAAAATTAGCATGACTGGCCACAGTGTACTTCTATGAGACATAAGCGTACGTGGATGAGGGAGACAGTAGAATGCAACAGGAGCCGGTCACATCAAGGTGCTTTGTGTTGTAAAGCAGAGAGTATAATAGAGAAAATATGTGTTAGTTTGAAGTAGAGAAAGTATCGGCATGCCGATGGAAACATTTTAAACCTCTCAAAAGTGCAGTGCTCTACTTGTGCCATGACACTAACACGGCTAAATAAACTGTTTATTTGATGTTAACCCCATCAAAGTTTATATCAAAGCTCTGCTGGGACTTGAACAAAATTAGAAACTTTTCCACATTCCACACTCGTTTTGACAAAAGGTTTCAGAAAGAAGCCTCACTTTTCCAGTCTAAGTTCACTTACACTGTTCACTAATGGGTTTTCTCATATTTGATGCCAGTTAATAAACACAAATCTTGGATTTATTACATATGCAAATACACATTTATTATACTGCATCAGTTAAGAGCTAAATACTTCACCAAAGGCGGTAAGGAATACATATTTTAAGCTTGCCCATGTACACTGTTTATACTAAAACATCACCCCTGATTAAATGGGCAGACAGAGAATAACTAAACATGTCTTTCATAACAGAGGTTCTTTTTGTATGTGCCTTCATTCCATGTGCCCATCGTGCTAGCTTAGCTAATGACATCTGCCCTCTTTACTCTAAACCCTGTAATTAACTTGCCATTTGTGTCGTTATTCAGCTTGCACACAACTTTTTAACATCAGTGATTGCACTGTATAGTTTAGATAACTTTACTTGTGTTGTTTTACACATAATTGTTCCTAAGATTATGCCTGGAAATTTTTTAAGAGCACTTGCTTATCTTCAGTGCTAGTTTTAAACTGGGAAAGTTGTTTTGTCTAACAATTCAGAGACCTGGTTTATTTGTCTCTAAAATGATTTTTGCTTTGTTTTTTTGTTGCTGTTTTTTTTTCCTTTTAATTTTCCGGTTATACATATAAAAGAGGGGCACTGAGTTATCAGTTTATCTGAAGCACAGACAAATGGCTGCTATTAACCAATGCATGATAGGCTTTGGGTTTTCTACCCAGGTTCTGTTCCAAGATTGGGAGTGATGAATAATGTATCTTTTTAATTCAGAATTTAACTAAAAGATGCATTAGCACAATCTCTTATATTAGTGTTGTGTTCCAGAGGAGAGTGGATATAATTATAGAATCTGATTGCGCTCCATCTTCGCCATCATCTCTGACGTGTTGTTTACGAAATACGAATCAAAGGCATAATAGACTGGCATGCACCTGATCACTCACCTGCATATAAATGGGAATATTTAGCAAGAGCAGAACTGAATCCCAAAGAACCTGTGAGTGAGAACAAGAACAAAGAGGCAGGATGTTCCAGGACCTCCTTTTTTCTTCTTTTTTCTTCATCTTTTTTATTCCCACAAACCATCTAATTATAACCAAAGAACTGGAAGATGTTCATTCTTAACAGGTTTTGAACCTTTTTTTTTAAAAAAAGAAAAAAAAGAAGAAGAAGAAGCCAAATGTTAAGTCCAGTATTGCTGGCTTTGGATGATGCTTTTGCTACTAATATTCTTTGTAACTTACGGCACACAGAGATAAGAAACTGTGTGCAAGGTGGGGCTGCTGCAAATATTATGGTAAATTACTCCAGTTTGTCTGATGTTTTATTGTGTTTTTTTAAACACAGATTATACAGGATGTTGGCCTCTTCCTGACAGCAGTTGCTATAGCAGCAAGATTGCAGATGTACCCACTGAGAACGTTTTGTATATAAGAAAACTAAAACTCGCAAAAACCCCTATAAAACCAGGCAAACTAAACAGAAATGAAAGCAGACTGTGTAACATCAAGGATTCTTAAAAACAGACCCTTACTCTTACTCGACTTGGTGGTGATACCAGTTGTAGGACATCTGGTGCATGACTAAAACCTATACACATTTTACAATCAGAAGAATAGCATTGATCATCTTGTTACAATGCACTGCAATGTTTTTTATTTATGTTGATGTTATGGTTTTGTACCACCCTCCATAGCAATGTAGCCTGCTAAGCTACAAGAAGTGCTTTGGAGGAACACAAGAAGGATCCCGATACTTTGGCACAGCCTGAAAACACTACAGAACGACAGGTTAGCTGTAAAGCACAACCTGCTTTATCCTCCTTTTGGACACTAATGATGTCAATAATATACAAAACAAACACATTGGCTGAAATAAGACTTGAAGTTCATTAAAGCGAATCTTCCGAGGTCAAAATTCATGGTTGGAGTAGAATCATTTTCTGATAGACTTTTATACAATTTTCTTTCTTTGTGAAATCAGTGTCAAAAGAATGGATGTTTAACCTCCATCTATCAGTTACACACAATGACTGGAAGGCTGCTTTAATGTTTGTGGCTGTTCTGTGTAGGTCTTGTTAATGTTGTGGGCCTTGTTCAAGCTGGTTTAGATTGTGTGCTGGGTGAAGAAAATATAATGAATGAACAGCCTCTGTAGACCACAGTTAATTCTCACATCAAAAGATGTGGTTTTGTCATCTTAAAAATGTGACATGCACACAAAAGGATGATGAAAACTTATTTTCACCTGCATTTTAAGTCCTGGTTGGGAAAAAAGGCTGTTTTGTGTCCTCTCGCCAGACAATAGTCAGGGAGCACAGCAGCGATAATCCTTCCAGTAATAGGAAGCAAATGAAAACGGGAAAAACATCAAAACAAGCAACAAGTATTCATTCTGAGTCCCAATAAAAAAATATATATATATATATATTTTTTTTTAATCATTTTATTATGTAAATTTTCACATTTTTTCTTTGTGAGGATTTTGCTGTGTACAGATTAGCATCAAATTGAAAGAAAGCACAACTCTAGTGGTTGCAAGTGGTTGCTCTGTTTTGCTGTGGAGGGCTTTTTTATGACTTGGTCCACTTGTCTCCATAGAGGTAATGGTTATAAATCAAATGCAAAATGTTACAATGTTGTTCTCGGTAATCAAAATAAAACATTTCTATCCCCATGAGATTGGTCAGGTTGACACTGTTCTTAAAGGTAAAAAAGATAAATTGAATGATTATGACCAAAAATGCCATGTCCAAGTACCCGGAATAGGTTTGAACAAGTAATAAAAGGCCTTTTTAGTGTGTTCGAGACATTGCAAAAAATAAAAATAAATAATAATAACATCCTCCACTGATAGATTTAGGATGCTTGAGTCATAGGTTTTTCTTTAGGATGCATTTTGATTTTGCTGAGCTGAGGCCCCAAATGCAAGACACAGAAATAATGGAATGAAATGGAAAAACAGAGCTTTATTTAGGCTGGTACAAAAAGTCCACAAATATGTCCAAAAATGCAAAGTAAAACTAAAATCCACAAGAGAAGCCAGGCAAAACAAGGGCACAAAGAGAAATCAGGGCTACACATCAGGGAACATGAACAGACATCTTGACAAAGCAGGAGAGGAGAGACAAGCTACAAACACTCTAAGGGCTGACTCCAAGGGAGGACAAACGGCTCGGAGATGAGATGCAGGGGAAAGTAACAACAGGTGAAAAGAGTCAGGGAATCAAAGGAAAGCAGACAGGAAGTAAAACTAATACAGGAGATAAAAGAAACTGGCCTACAGAAGAGAAAAGACTTCTCACTAACATGAAAACAGTGGCAAGGGAACAGCTGAGGGAACTGAAGAAACTCTGTTCCAGTAAAACACATATGAAAACTACTGAAAGGTAAGAGTAGTAGGAATGAGAAGAAAATAATGTAAAATAAGAATCAACACCCACATAATAAGTGAAGCTTTACATCCTAGAATGAAAACATCGGTGGGTGAAGGCACTAGATCGCGGGGGCGTACTACAACGCCAGATTAATGGATTACTGAGCCATAACGAGCTAAAAGTCAGTTTAGTTGTGTCAGGGGAAAAAAAGCTTCGTGGTTACTTATGCTGAGCACACAGTTCATCAAAACCAGGTTTTGTTCAGAGTTTTAGTTTAAAATTAGAAAGAACGTAGCATTTTTCTCTGGTTCCTTTATTGAATCTGTATTGCACATGGTTTTAAGTGCAATACAGATTCTGCTCCACAAATAAATATTATTCATGCAATTTGTTAAGCAAAACCATCCAAAGAAGTCACGTGAGTGCAAGCAGTATGTGACATTGCAGCTGTAAATTGCATGTGTTCAGTTGCTGATGGTGAAAATATATAAATATGTTTTTATTCTGGATTCTAATCGGCTGCAAATTCTCTTTTACATTCCTGGAATTTCAACTGCTTTTATGTTCTTCTTTATAGGTTTTTATTACCATTTTATATTCACTGACAGTGCTGTCAGAAGAGCCACATGACTCCTTTTTTTATGTGAGCATGCACAGAGCCCAAAGCAGGAAGACTGGTTTAACAGCAAGCAGATAAGAACTGTCATGATACCCATTATCACTGGCTGGGGTTTTAGATTTTGTAAAGAAAAAGCAAGAAAAACGCAAAGAAATCTGGTTGTGTTGATTTTCCTTTATAGCATACCTCTCACACTAGAGAGCACTGTGACACCTTTTTAATGGCAAGAAGATTGGATGGTTGGTTTGAGCTTGACATTAACCTGTTAAACAGCAACAACTACAGTGTGTAGGACTACACAACAGGAATAGGGCTGAGGCTACATAATACAGTACATAAATCCACAGTTCATTACCCATTAAATATGTGCTGTCAGCACTGCTATAGATCATGGGCTGCTGGTCTGCAAGGACATTAGCCGTCAAGCGCAGATGGCGACATCTAAGCGTAGTCCCTTGTCACTGTGCAGGTGTAGAAACTGTGACTTTGACATAAAACACTACACCATACCAGCAAGCGCTCTGCCAGACCTGGTATGTAACTCTTTCCGAACCGTGAGCTGATATTTAAGCATTTAATTATCCAGACTGTCTCACACCCTGTCCATTAAATTCCCAGAACCTGGATGTAAACACCTGCGGACCAGTTGTGCTCCCAAACAGGTTTTGGAACAGATCCAAAAACAAAACTAGGTCATGTGTTTGCGAAGACAATGTGGCTGTGTAGCTTATAGAACATTAGAAACCAGTTTAGTCTTACGTGCATTTAAAAATGATTGCTCATCTGGAATTAATCACACAGAGACACATTTGTACCTCTGATGCTGCGTTGTAGCCACCACTACACATTCGTAGCATGTGTGTACTTAAGGGTATAAGTGCAGCTGTTCTTTCTCTAGGGAATGCCGATGAGTGCATTGAGCTGAGACAAAACATCATTAGAACCCACTGCAGAATTCTACCAGTCACCAGAGTGTGTGTTACAAGTTTCCCAAGATATTCTAGCTCTGTGTGAAGTTACTTGCACCGATGAATGGTGGTAAATTGAAAAAAAAATGTTTAAAAAGGACAGGGAAGCGGTAAGAAAAAAAAAGAAAGAAAGAAAGAAATGACATGGAAATCGACTGAAACAGCAAACAGCAGAGTTACGTAAGGGAAGAAAATAAGTTCACCAGAACTTGCATGAGTTATGACCATGGGAACATTTTTTCTTTGTTTTCACTTGACTTAAATGTCCTAATTGCGGGGAAAAACATCTCATTACAATGAAATATTTACTTTTTCACCCTCCACATTATTCCCAAATTCAGATGAGTTTTGTGCGTGTGTTTGCACGCACAGAATGTACTTAATCTAATTCCAGTGTGTTGCTGTATTATGAAGGCTACTAGATTATCCACATCTTGTGCATTCCAGTTGAGTTAAAAAGGTCATTAACTTAATGTTTATTTATGACAAATCTTCTTCTATCTATAACCAGGTCAAGTAAACAAACACACACACTGTGCATGTAGTTTTTTTTTTCCTTCTTTTTTTAGTGTTCTCATTATATTCAGCCACACAATATATCAAATGGACATTATCCCTTATCTTTCATAATTGTGCTAAGTTCTGCTATGTTCTTGAGTTCCATCCAACACTGTGTACTTAGTTCTAATGTTCCTCTCAGTGCCATGCCATTGGTACAGATGTGTACACACATGTGCACGCGTTGCTTGTGAGTTATCCGCCATATTGGATGTGATACAAACATCGGTTGCAGGGGAAAAAATTGCTAGCTGTTGCTAATGGGTGCTACACCAAAAACCAGTTTGTGATTGTGTTGGTGTGTAGCTGTCATGGTCACCTGTAGTTTTCATGTAAGACACCAATGTGTCTGGTTGTAGTAAAAGTGCTGCCAACGTGCTGCCTCTTATATTGCCACAGATCCACAATAGCAGACATGTGGCACATAAACCAGATACTGAGAAATCTTGTCTTCAAAGTAAACGTTGTGCCTTTTGAGCTTAACTTTAACTTTGAAGGCAGATGTTCTCAGTTTCCGGTTTATGGGGCACAGCTTCACTAATGCCTAGAAGGTTGTTGGTGAGAGTTTGCATACAAGTTGGTGCATTCCATGAAAATTACAGTTGACTGTGGCAGTCTGCTATTATAGTAGCTTATGGTGCAGCACCTCTTAGCTACACCCAACATTTTTTTCCATTTTTCCCTTTTAACTGGTGGTTGTATCAAATCCAATATGGTAGACAACTCTTGAGCATCATGTGCGTGACATCACACAAGAAACCTCTGTATCCACTGGCATAGTGCTGACATAAACCCCAATAATCACAAACTTTTTTGTTTGTTTCTCACTTGTACCTATTGTGGAATTACATGTGATACTATAGCCTGTAATGTTTGGTTTGAGAATGTAAGCATATACAAATCAGAAATGCTTACTTGACTATTGAGCTGATCTCTTGTTGCATGTTGTTTGTAGTTGTTTTATTTTTTAAACATGCACCAAGTTTTTGCATTTTTATCTCCACTATTGATCTGTACTTTATCTAAGTATTTTTTCTAGAGTACATTGCAAATCAGACGAGTAAACTATACATGTAAACATGTCAGGTGCAGTTAGTCACTGAAGTAACTATGTTATGATTTTCTTACGTTCCTGGAAGGCAGTTTGACGGTTGGACGTGATCCACCAGCTTCTCCATTTCCTGAACGTCTTTCTCACACTTGCTCAAGCTGTTCATTGAGTGACGAAAGAGAAAGCAAAGTTTTGGCATGACTGCGCTTGAAGAGGCTGCCTTGTTGGACATTTGACATTCCACTGGCACAGCATCACAGGTCTACTTCTCCACATATCAGCTTGTGCAGCCCAGATAATACAATGTAACCAGACCAAAATAGACCATTACATTGGACCACTGTTAGCTGCACTACCACTAATTGTGAATCACCCTCTTTGATCCAAAATTACCCTTTAATGCTTCTGAGATATGACGTACCACCTTTAATCAAATGTACAGACAAACAAATGCCTCAGACCAGAGAATGTACGAGTACTTTCTGTCTGTCATACACAACTGCCTGTACAAGGAAGCTGCTCAGTATCACTCAACACCTCTGAATGACAGGAATAACACACAACATTTCACGGAAGAGTCATTCCTGTTTATATTTCCGAAGGTTGATGTTTAACTAGCACACCTTCTTTCAAACCCAATTACAATCATAGACACAAATATACGTCAGCCAGAGCTTTTTTTGGTCAAAAATAAATACAAAGCTAAATTTGTAAGGCTCAACAAGGCCCAACAATATGTCAGCAGTTTTCTGTCTTCCTTCTGTAGTCCTTCAACCAAAAATGGCAGCTGAATGCAACATACACTATGTTTTCACTCAAAACATTTCTAAACTCTTCTATTTATGTATATTATTCTTACTTGATCAGACAACAGATGAGATCAGGGGAACAACTCCTTGGACTATGATGTCTGCAAATGGCATAGTGATCTCAGCATGGATGAGAGGGAGGACAGTGGAATAGTTAGGATGGCCAAGGCGGATGGGTTTTTAAATACTTGGGGTCAACTATCCAAGCCAATCAGGGCATGTGGAAGAGAAGTGAAGAAGAGCACAGAGGCAGGTCGTTGAAGATGGCCTTCCCTTGTTCCCTCTTAGGAAGAAGCTCAAAGAGGTGGTTTATGGATGTGGTGAGAGAGCACATGCAGATGGTAGGTGTGGCAGAGGAAGATGCAGAGGACAGGAAGAGCTGGAAATGGATGATGCACTGTGGTGGCCAGTAACAGGAAGAACTTTGTTTGGGCATGCAATTATAGCCATGTTTAGTATTTTGCAGGTTTAAAAATATTTGAAGAAAATGTATTTTTCCCCATGTCTACATAAATGCTTATGGATTCGTAAACAAATAAAAGTGAAGCTGCAGAAAAGGTTATCTCTATAGTAACATCACCCTTGTCATAGGCTTCAAATGGAAATCTCTTAAGTGTTGGGGCCACTGAAGAAATGACAGGTCATTCAAGCTCCCTTTGTCTCTTTGTCATCCTTTCATTATCATGACCGGACAGGCAAAAAAACATTTGACGTTGCTATGGTTGGGAGGTTCTACAGTACACACAGCCGGACGACTTAGCCCTTTTTGTCTCCGATTTCTTTGGCTTTACTTCTGACTAGAAACGCTCCCAGGCAGAATGCCAGGATCCCCGAGGAGAGTTCAGACGTTTGTCCTGTGCCACTATTAGGATGCCAAGATAGAAAGAATTAGATTCATTACAAGAAATATGAATTGGGGGAAAAATGAAAAAGAGATATTCATTCTTTGCTGGGTCAAAGGTTGAATCATTCGGAGCAGATTTGGCAAGTCCTTTTGTGCAGATGATGTCTCTGATACGGGCAGATACTGGAAAACACACAGAAAGGGGAAGCGATTACACTTATTTATCCTAGCTGATTTTAAGAGTGCGCACTTTATGCGAACACACAAACACAGACAGTAAATGACCTCATGAGACAGCCTGATAAAGTTGTCAGACAAAAACAACAACATCTTGTGCGTGAGCCAGCAGCTCCTTTTAATCCTACAGTACCACCCACAGATTCAGGCAAAAAAAGGCCAAAGCTCTGTCCCACACACCATGAGCTCTTAGAAAGGAAAAGCCATCCTCCCTGGGAATAAAAGACATTTAAAGTTGAAATTAAATAGCCTTGCGTGATACACTTAAATTAATCCTGTATTTTCCAGTATAGGGAGTCTTTGTAGAAACTGCCTATAAAGTCTTGGCAGTATTGGAATAATCCAAGTGTCACCATTTCAGAATGCAGCTCTAATTGTTTCAACCCGACATATGATTTTCTAGAAATATTAAAATCCTCCAAATTTTAATTAACACTATTGTGTGAAACGGGAGGAAGGAGCCATTTCATTTCCTGGCCGGTTCCTCGTGGCAATTCAGAAATATCAATTAAGTATTTTATAAGATATCAATCTTGGGATAATGAACACCTCTTCCTCCTGCCTTTGTGACAAAGATGTCAATGTGATGTTCCCCATAATTATGTCTTGCTTCAAAAAATACACAATGGGGAAAAAAATCAATGTCCCAAACATTTTGTGGAATTACTGTATTCTTCAAATTGATTGTCCCCTTCCTCCTCTCTTGTCTGTTGAGATAATCATTGCTTGAATCTTAGGACTAAAAAAGAAAAAAAGAAAAGAAAACACACAAAAGGCCTCTTTGTAAAACCAAACCATAGGGCTATTTGATAGACATTTTATTCTCTAACAAGTTTTTTATGTCAAAATCCATCCAAAACTTTAATAAAGTGACTTACTGTTGTGCTTAAAGAGATGGTTTATATGCAGTCTGGCAAAAGGTGATATAATGTCGAGAAAATCCCCCACCTACCCCTGCTCTCCAGCAGGCTACCCCTCACTGACTGTGTTCTTCTGAGAGAAGGTGATAAACGGTGCAGCACAACCCATTTTCCTGAGAGAGGACTATAGAGATTGTACGACCGTGGAACGTTCGTTTCATTAATACAGTTTCATCTGTACCAAAAGATGAACTCTCTGAACTTTTATTAACTGTGGTGAAGGGAGGGGTGTTGGCGTTTATTGCCCTTTAAAATAAGTAAAACTTATTGAGTCAAAAGTTTTCTGATTGCATTGTGGATTCAGAGAATGTTTTTTGTCAGTGAACCAATTTGTGAAATCAGGGTGTGCATCTTTTTGCAGTCTTAGTCTAATCACAGGTGTCGAACTCCAGGCCTCGAGGGCCGGTGTCCTGCAGGTTTTAGATGTGTCCTTGATCCAACACAGCTGATTCAAATGGCTAATTTACCTCCTCAACATGTCTTGAAGGTCTCCAGATGCCTGCTAATGAACTAACCATTTGATTCAGGTGTGTTGACCCACGGTGAGATCTAAAACCTGCAGGACACCGGCCCTCGAGGCCTGGAGTTCGACACCCCTGGTAAGTTGAGGACCTTCAACAGATTCCTGCCTGATGATCTGGGACTGTACACTCATAGAAAAATAACAGTACATTTGTTAAAGATCCTATGGCTAGTATTAGGGTAAAGACCCCAATAATACAGAGAGATGACCCAGCTATGAGCAAGCACTTGGTGACAGTGGGAAGGAAAAACTCCCTATTAACAGGAAGAAACCTCTAGCAAAAACTGAAATTTGATATTCACTTTTCTTGGTTGATGTTTTTTTGCTACAATAGGGATTCTAAAAAACAGAAATGAAATAATAGCTATTATAACAACCCAGTAATGAAGAAATAAAAGCAAGAATGAAAGTTATGTGTCACTAAAACACATTGTTTGGATATGAGGTTGGAGACATGGTAGCAACATGACATGGCAACCTTCTTAGTGTTTTTTTTCTTTGATTAACATCAAATAATAAGGGGCAGGGAAAGAAATACTAGGGGGCACATATTCATTGTCATTTTTTGACAATAATAACATAAGAAGATGCATTAGTATAGATATAAATATAACTTTTACCTGTCTGTTTAATGTAATTTGATGGTATAAAGTGTAAAGTGGTGCCATATATGGTTAAAATAAAATGAGTCCTTACCATAAACCCTGAGGAACTCCACAAATCAGTGAGAGGTAGCGTGGACTCATGAGTGGAAAAAAACACAACTTTTATATTGTCATATAAGGACAAAAACACTTTGCAGCTGCTGTCTATAACATGACTAAAGTCTGATAAAAAAAAGTTTTATAACTATGAGTTGTTACATTCAGATGGCTCGAGGCCAGTTTCTTGAATGAGTGATTACACAGTCTTGAAAAATCTTGGGACACAGCCAAAGGATAAAGAACCGTTAATTATCCATTACTTCACACAAAAATATGGCAAGCCTTCACAGGGCTTAAGGGCTGTTTGGGCTCATTTAAGGAGACTGGTTTAAAACTCAATATATTAAAAAATATTTTAAATATTCCTCAACAGATAGCTTACACTGATTGAAACATGAACGATTTGAAAGACTTTAGTGTAAAAACAAAAGAGTGCAAAACTGTGTTAATAAGTCTGAATTAAAACAGAGATGAAGCATGCACTGAAGTTTGCACTTCTCACTTGGGTCATTTCATGTCAAATTAACCAAACTTTCTGCTTGCATAAAAATTGTATGTCAGAACATAAAGATGTTTTTTTTAACTGGTCCATCAATGGCACTTTCAGTCCCTTAGTTTGGCACATTGAATGTTCTCAGAGATTATTAAAGATAAAAGCCTGAAAATTTCCCTGGTCTTTTTTTATATCATCAAACCGATCCAGATTCTGTAATTTGGAATGGATACATCAAAAGTTATCAAAAATGCAAATTGTTTTAGATGGAGTTACGTAGGTTTCCAAAAGGAAAAATATTCACATATTAAACAAAATTATTTTCTAGGTTATAATTAGGTACCATCTTCATTTTATAAATCAACTTTATACCATTCAGAAATTATCTGTAGTTGTTTTTTATTAACATTGCTCAATTATGGTCATTTACATGACTGTTGAACTTTTTTTTATGATAAGAAAAACCAGTGAAGATTTCAGGCGTTTATCTTTAATAGTCTTCAGGATATTTATGTTCAAACATTGCCTCAGTTTTCAATGAAAATGAAACTAGGTCAACAGATCAGTTTTCGAAGAATATATATCTTGAAAACTACTATGATGTATGAAGCTGAAGTTTCACAGCACTTATTATATAAAAAAACAAACAAATTGACATTGATAATGTGCCTAAAGCCTAATCTTCCCCCACCTCAGTTTCACTCGTCATTCTTTCCTATGAGTGCAAATGTCATAATTGATCCAGAGTGCCCAGAGTATCCTACACTTTAAAATGTGCAACCGAATCTAAAGTGGATGCAGAAACTAAGCTGAAAACACTTAGTATGCTGTTGCTACCAAAATTAGGTTAAAATTTCAACCCACTTCCATGCTTTCAAAAGCGCAAGCACATTTTGAAACCCTTGTTTACCCTTTGGAAATTACTATCAAATAAAAACAGTGATCAGATATGCAGAAGTCAACAAAATTTATGAGGCCAATACACATGCCCTTGGTAAATGCTTGGTCCAAAATATGCCTGTGATTAAGTGTAGACTGAAGAACATGTGGTGTTGTAAAACAGATTAATTAAATATGTTTAGAAACTCTGTGGCAAATGAGTGGGAGTTTTGTCAACACGGATATTAAAACAGAAGCGGAAATGATTTTTACCGCAAGCAGTGGATGATAACAGATCTGAGAAGATCTAAGAAGGAGGATCACAATGTCACAAAGAGTGGGGTAAAACTACAAAAATCTTAATAAAGGGGTGTTTGAACAGTCCATCAATCCCAGTTATACCAATTATTACTGGTACAAGGTAGCCTGGATACATCGTCAGAAACATCAGCACATGCTCCATTCACACTTCACTTTTTTCCGTAATCTAAAGGTAGTTTTTCTTTGGCCTCACTGTTCATGCAGATGATGGACAATCCAAATACATGACGACATACCTCTGGTACAGCGTAATGGCCCACTAAAGGTTATGTAGATACTTGACACGTTAAAAAAATTTGACCTTTTGTATATCCTCAGGATCAAACAACAGTAGGAGTGAACAGGATGCAAAGAGTCAAGTACGGTACAGTTTGAGAGATTAAAGTAAGCTTGCTGTCTTTAATCACTTTAATACTATCTCCGTGTTGGAATGTCTTCATTTTAAAGTTTGATTTTTTCTAACTGCTACAATTTTGGTAATGAGTGTTTTTCTGTTTTAAAGAGCAACTTGACATTTTCAGTCACTGAGCTCCTTGACCCCATGAATGTGTGCACGGATCCATCTTCCTACTAATAGAAAAATAGAAAATTTGCTTTCATTTCCAGAAAACGTACCTAAACGAATTGATCGCCACCAAGGCAGTTGTTTGTACTCAGAAATACAAAGAACTCTGGGCAAAAAGAAAGCGGTTTAAATAAGGTGGCTTCTCTATACGTCTGTCCACTGTGTTCCTCGCGTTTCTCTACCACACAGATTAGGTCATTACGGTCTTCTCCTTTCCCCCTTTGTTTTCCTACTTTCCATCCCTCGCAAATGAGATCATTGCACTGATTTCATTCCAGCTGTTATGGGCTGAGGCCACATTCCAGCACACAGCCACAGATCACACGCTTATACAGAGAGTCTCTCCCAGCTGTGTAATTCTTAACAGCTGCAGCGCAAGTTATGAGATTTGAGCAAGAACACCAGTCTTACTCAATTAAATCCCAATCCATGGTGGAAAATCTTTGAGCCACAGTATTAGTGATGGACTAATGTTGCTTGCATTGTATTGAGGGCATAACTGATCAAACCACAGAGATTTAATATGTGGCTTTTCTGAATGTTAGGTTGCTTTAACTTCTTAAACAAGTTTAAATTTGGAGGCTGAACGCCTGTGGCCCTCTGGGGACATCTAGTGGTTGCAAATAAATAGTACACAAAAAGGGTTATTTTTATGGTAAGTTTATAACCAGATTCCTCTTTTAACATTTACAGAAGAATAGAAGCCACAGTAAAAAAAAAATAGTTTAATGCAGTTTCTCTATATGAATCACACCCATCGCAGATTATTCTCTGGCAGATTTTCTTTGGCAGATTTTCTCACTAAACTACACACACAAAAAAATTTCATTGACCGAGATGATTTTTTTTTAACCCTGTCGGTTTGATTTCAGAATTCTTTGTATATCATACACAAAAGAGAACTTTTTAAAGTGAATTCAACCACCAACAGTTATTGTCTGCACGTTTCTCCCTGACACTAAACAGAAGGTTACATCAAGACGAGGCTGTTCAACCTGGGCTATTCTGTCTGCCAAACCATTGAAACCACTGAATTTTCAGTCACGCAGGCCTTCCTTGCCCAATAACATACGTCACTAACCCTTGTCATCACATTCATGCTGTGATTGTTGTGTTGGCTGTTTACGAGTTAGATGAATGGGTTAGAGAAGTGAATATTGTAAAGATGTTGTAAATGCTGTCTTCAGGAAACATTTACAACATCATAAAGCTATCAAGCTCCCATTGTTCCAGATTAGGAAATGATCAGGCGGCATTTTTTCCTGATTTAGCTGTAATGAAATCTCACTAAGCCAACATGTCTTACAGCCATACACTATGTGAACAGAACATCTTAATAATGCCATCATACAATGTCTGCAGTTACAGCTACTGAAACTGTAGACTTGTTTCCATAGAAATGTTTGAATTAGGTTGCTGCCTATTTTCTCTGATTGGGGTTTCGTTTTGTCAAGTCAGTCAGCGGCTGGGTCCCTCCCGGTGACTAAACAAATCATGATGGCTATGATGAATGTAAACAAAGCAAGAATGTACAGATTCTCCACAGGAAAGTACAGGGAGAGCTATTGAAACCCCATCAAGTACAATAAAACTGTTATTCTTCAGGACCTGATTTACACAGGTCACAGACCAAGAGATGGGTAAATCACAATTTGGACAAGTCCAACTTCTCAATTGCTAAAGAAAGAAGGTAGTTGTTTTAAAACTAATACTGTGTGTGTATGTGTGTGTGAGTGAATGTGCATGTGTGTGCATGTGTGTTGGGGGCTGTTCATTTTTTTGTTCTCCTCTTTTTTAATCCCCAGCTACCCGGTTTCATTCTGACTCCCTGGTTTCCCCCTGAAACCAGGAAGTGTCTTTTAATTTGTTTCAGTTTCCATTTGAAGATTTTGTTACAGTAGATATTATGTCATTACTTGACTGCTCTCTGTGACGTCTGAGAGAAATTTCTGTACCACAAATAAGTCTCGCATAGAAGTGGGATACCTAACCTATTAGGAAAACAGGTTGGGCATGCCCAACAGGTTAGCAAGTCATGACATCACAGTGACATAACAATAAATGGTGAGCTAATGTATTGTTTGGTCCTGGAAATACTAATGAATAGGTTCTCCAGATTTAGTGTATTTCGCTTTTGTTGCATTACATTTGTTAAAAAATAAATCTACATACACAATTGCTTCTTACTGAAAAGTTGCTGTGGTTCAACTCTTTCACCATCGGAATGCACAAACATCAAATGTTTTGTCACCTGACATACATGCACATAGCAGAGCAGCCTGTCATGTCAAAAATATTCCAGCTACAAGTATGATCCAAAACAACTACAGCTGAGAGCAAATGACGAATCATGTCTTCAATGGGAAAGTGCAAGGACTGGGTTTAATAATATGAATGTCAGCGACACAGTGCTTGAGGCTACCTAAGTCTTTTTGTCTGAGGCCTTGGGAAGAAATGTGAGTACAGTAGATGCCTCCCCTGATGCCTGAAAGTGCCAAGAAGCACCAACGCCTATCCATATATGGACCATCATTGAAAAATTACATCTCAAGGGGGAAATGGATCCAAATTATTCCTTGTTTCCAAGGAAATAGAAATCAAAGTGATTTGAGTAAGAAGGCTTGTGGACCGTTGAAAATCATTTTGTGATCCAGGTGTGCCATGGTTTGCTTGGGCCTCCAAAATGATGACCTATGCTCCATCCTGTGCTAAAACTATGACGCCATCAGGTTCAGGCAAGTGGATCGTTTTTGTGGCTTGGTCTCAGTGTGCTAAAACATGCATGCTGCTGGTTTCAGAAAAACTTAAGCATGCACAGTTATTTCAGAACATAGAAATCAAATCTAAAATAAGTTACTTATCTTTGATTACTGCAATAAATAAATAAATAACCCTAATATTGCTTGCTGAATTGGACTGTGGTTACACAAGGTTAAAAGGATTAGTGCATCTGATTTTTGGCATGCAGTTTACTATATGAAGAAGCTATTTAAAAACTATTTGCTTAGTGGTTCAAAATTTCTGGTTCTATTTTTCTTACCATTTACTTCAGCTAGGTTTAATGCAGATTAAGTTTTAGCTGTTTAGCCACATTAATAATACAGTACAATTATCTGACAAATTTAAAGACAAGAGTGTACAGACACGTTAACAGCAGAGAATACAAAGTTGCAGTTCGATTCACTTGGTATGAGGAAATAGTGTGGCCAAAGGAAGGGGAATTTGGAAGTACTGATGATGAGGCTATAATTTGCAGGAATTAGCCTGGCAGTAGCAACAGCCATTCAAAATATGTTTAATGTTCATTATTGTTTTGCAGAGGAAGAATGTAACCAGATTCCCTTATTGTTCACTTCTTGTACTGTTTTGAATTTTTTCTCCAAAAAGAACCAGTATTGGCCAATATAAGTTCACATGACAGAAAGAGGTTCCTTCTTTATATGTTTCTACTGTAACCTTAGACATGATAGAGGAAATCTGTTCTGAGCCATGACATGTTCCAAACTATACTTAAAATTAATCCTGGATAGGCCAACTTTGATAACTTAATAAAAATGCTCCTTAGTGTATTACGGTCCTGTATATGAGTGTAAGGGGACCACTGTGGAAGCTCTGATGCTTTATTGCACAGAAAAAGTGCTTTGGATTTTAGCCCTATTCACTTACATTGAAACCACACTTCCCAGGAAGAATTCTCAAAGGCTCACTGTAAAAAACCAGGTACCTGTCATTTAAACCAATGGCACTGATGGCTGTTCTAGTTACCTATATTCTAGATAACTGGTGACTGAGCTCTTAGTCTTTTTATACCGGTAATATGAAAACACTTCATAAGCACATCTAAGTGCAAGACATCACAGGGTGATCAAGAGAAACATTATGTCTGTTTCCTCTGACTCTACTTAAACAGAGGGAAGACCTGTTTGCATGACTGTTGTTTTTTGTGGACCCAAGCAAGCACTAAACGCAGATATTGTTGCACATTTCCTGCTTGTAAGTAAACTGAACTTTTCTCTAAGAGTCCATGCCCCTGACAGAACGATCGGGCCACAGAAGTGGATTCAGTTGTCCAACGTTCTTTTGTTCAACATGAAGCTCAATTGGAAAGACATGAACAAATACTGCAACACATCTCTGGATAACAAGATACCATGCTCCAAAGGCCGAGTTCACCAATGTCTAACCCAGTTTCACCCCAATCAAATCCCAGTTCTTCCTCTGTTGCTACTGTTTCTCCACGTCAGCTTACGACAAGTCTTCTCTGGTGAGTTGGAGAAAAGTGGTGGCGTCTTCACTCAGTGTTTTCTGGCATTTAGGTAGCAGAGCCATGCCTATTCATCTGACAGTGCTAAGCTCGCATTTTCTTGTAGAACTATTACAAGAACGCATGCTGCAGTGGGCACAGGTGGTCCTAAATTCTCACCCTGACCTGTCATATGTGGATTTTCTTTCCAAGTTCAGAAGTTTTTTCAACAAGGCATAGACTGTTTTCACTTCACCAAGATAAGAGAAGTTTTGCAGATTGATCCACTGATTTTTAGATTCTTGCAGTGGAAGCAGGATGTTTAACCATGTTAAATAGCAGCCTTACCTCAGATGTGAGGAAAATCCTTTCAGGTTGGATTTTTGCATGGTTTATGACACAATATGGGGACTGAGTTTGCATCATGAGAACTCTCTGCCTTTTTGGAATTACTTATTTTGATGTGTATTACGATTGATGATTACATATGCCCATGGGTCACAATTCTCAGGGAGCATTGCATTGGAGAGTTCCCAGCTCTGGTGGAGTTTCCACAGAGAAGCAAACTATGCTATGCCGCAAATAAGACAATGAATGAGGCCAACCCATGCAACTTGGCCTAACCCATCTCACCCCCACACCCTATATTGTCCTTCCTTTCAAGCTGTTGCTACCGTGTTCACTAAAACCTGACCTGTACAACACCTATCACTTTGTCCCAATCAAAGAGTGAACTGGAAGGCTGCTTTCAACATTCACCTAGCTCAGTTTCAAGTTTCCAGTAATGCCATGTGGCCTCAATAACACACCTACAGTCTTCCAATTCTACTTAAATTGTTTTGTTTACAATAGCTCTGTTAGGTCCACCAAAAATCCTTCAGAACAAATTCTTTATTAAGGGAAAGAAATGTGAATTTTATGTTTATCCCGTTTCTTTCCTACGCCACATCATTGACATCATTGAATCAACACTGACCTGGCCAAGGTGCAGGCAGTAGTTGACTGGCCCGATCGGTCCACCCAGAAACAGCTCCAATAAGTTTTGCTAACTTTTATCACCTTCCTTACACTCGTTTCACCTCATCACCTCATCCAAATTTCCTTTTCTCATTGTTTCTCCCCAGCAGAACATAACTGTGATGTCTGTGACCAACAGCTCTTTATCGGGAAACTGAACTGGCCCTGGAAAAGTGGATACACAGGTTGGTGGGCACTGAGCATCCTTTCATTCTTTGGACAGATCATAAAAACCTCACCTACCTCAAAGCAGCCAAACACCTCAATGTCTGGCAAACTGGGTGGACTCTGTTCTTTACCCTTTTTAACTTAGTTATCACTTACAGATCCTGATCCTGGAATATAAGGCCAGACCTGTCAGTTTTCATCCTCTGATTTTGCTTCTCTTACATAGGAGATTGAGTTCTTGTTGCCTTCTGACCTCATTGAAAGTGGACCTGTCTATTGTAAGAAGGATCATGGATGTCAGAGGAGACATGGGAGGAGACTCCAGTCATTTTGGGATTCCCACCATTTGTCTGGCATTACTAAGCACACTTGTGCGTCATCTTCAAATTACACTGCCTCTGCTCAAAAGGAGGGAAGACTTTCATTCAGGACATGATTGCTGAACTAACACCCCATAATCAGCTCCTGTCTGAACATTTGGCTTTGTTTTTGTCCATCTTCCAACTCCTGTACAGGAAATCCTGGTGTACTTTGGGAGACAGTTTGGTGACAGCAATTATCTTCATTAGATTGTTGTTTTGTGGAGCTAAGCTTGCACTAAACAAAGAGTTTTGCACATTTCCTGCTTATAAATAAACTTAACTTATATTCTAAGTCCCACATTTGAGTTCATTCAGTCTTTTTCCCTTATCACAGCTTCAATATTTAAAATAATAATACTGTCATTGCATTTCTTTAAAACTGGCATAGTGTCACAGTGGCTGTGTGTCTTGCAAATGCAGGACCCAAAACATGAGGAATAAACTATTAGGTGGTTTTATTAAAGTAAACTAAAGCACAAAAATAACATGAATAACAAACCTAGGAAAATCACATCTCTGACACAAGAACAGACTGCAAGGGAGGACACAAACATGAGGGAGAACAGAAGCCCACTTTAGGATGAGTATTTGTCAGACATGAGAGCAGCTTTTTCTTCCCCCTATAAACCTAACTTTTGTATTTGTCGTCAAGGTGACATAAGACGACTGTTAGGGTGGAGGCAGAAAAAAGTTGTTCAGAAGGTTGATAATGAGGTCTTTTTATTAGTTCTTTCACATTGTTATATATACAGTGCAGCCAACTAAAGCAAAATAAATTAGAAAATTTTAAAGGAAAAGGATAACATTTCCATTTAAAGATCATCCTAACAAAATTGAAACAGCATTATACTTCATGGGCAAACCCCCTTTAACAAGGGCCTCTGACACTACGGGCCACCTACATCATGACCTACCATACTGCCCCTCCAAGAGAGTGGCCTCCCACTCGTTGAAATAGGAGTTAAATACCACTTAAGGATTAAATAAATTAATAACGCTCAATCTGTCATTCAAATATAATGATGATAAGTTAACAGTTGGAACATTAGCAAAAATATTTTTAGAAAATGCCTCAATTCTGCAAATGTTTAAAACCAACAGATTCTTTAACCTCACCAAATGCCACCCCTCCTTCATCCTACACTTGGCACATTCCCTCCCAGGAACTTTACCATAAAAGGAGGCCAGAAATGGCTTTTGCTAGCTGGAGGTCAGGTGTAGTCTGGAGGGGAGGTGAGAAACAAAGTAGACACAAATCTTAAAATACTATGCAACTTTTTCCATGGATTTTAAAATAGTCTGTTTGCGAAATATACAGCAGTTAGATTAAAGGCACTGCGGGATGATTGGAGATCACAGGCTGCCTGTGACAATGACATTTTGTCATCATGCAGCTTATGTACTTCTGCTTGCGTTAATTCATAGATTAGCTAATAAAACTTCGTGTTTTTTTTTTAGGGAAAATATTACAATTGTGTATTTGTATGTGACTAAGGAGTTTTTGTTTTGTTTTGTTTTTAAAAAGTGAAAAAGTTAGGGTTCAAATTTGGTTTTATTATAAAAAAGGTCAAGCGGGGGGTGCAGGGAAGTGTTTTAATGCCGCAGATGAGGCGCCAAAACTGAAAGTGAAACTTTCGCGAGCAGCAAACGAGCAGGAGCTACGATTAATGGTGCCAGCAAAGACAAGATGATAATAAATAAAGGTTACACACGCTTACAACTACCGACACATTCACACTGATTGATGTTTAAGGTGCATCGTACCTGTTACTGCTTTGTTCAATGAGACACGACTGGGAGTGAGTAATGAATGGGTATATAGGTTTGTTTATTTGAACGCAGGGAAAGCGAATTTCCTCTGGACTTTTTCCCCTCCATCAGCACGACGAGGGGAAATTTGGCCATCAGCGATAAAAGGCGCCCAAAATAACGGGATCTTCGTTAAGCGTGGACGGTACTGACAAGGTAAGGTTGTTCTTTACAAATCTGTTGATATTAATCTTAAAAACAAAAAAGGTTAATGTTAAATAATGACGTAATAATACAAAATAAGAGTGGTTATAAATTGCACAAGTATTATAGAAGTAGGTGTGGCTTGTTTAATATTTAAGCTCTTTGAGTTGACTGATTCCTTTTAGCATCACAAATGCTGCCGTTAATATCAACTTCTCTTTCCACAGAGTGTGTTATGACTTTATTTATCTAATTTTATTATTTATTTATTCAGGCAGTTGGACACTGATCAGAGTTGATGGCAGTGCATTTCTGCTATTGCAGTGGGTTATTAAAAGTGCAGCTTTACTGCCATTTGTAAATGCAGGTGTAATGTCTTTAAGCATGTGCATCCAAGAGCCTGTACTACTTTTATTGCATTTTTACTGACTTCCTTTGTGCCCTCTTCTTCCAATTTTTATTGATTTTTCATGATTACCTCCCTGTTCTGTCTTCTCTTTTTCACTCAGATGAAGTGGTTTGCTTTCAGCATCGTCTGTGCAGTTTTCCAAATCAGTTACCAGAATCCAAAGCACTGGACTCTGTTGCCCAACAGTAAGTTTGATAGTTGGGAGAATCTGTCACCCTAAGTTTAAATGATTAATTTTTTTTCAATCCCTTGAATGTCAATCTGTCTCCCGATAGTTCTGGTTTTGGAGGTGGATGGCACTTTGGCTGAGCAGAACCTGTTGTGTATGGAGTCGCCAGAGGAGCTCATTGGGAGTGCCAACCAGAGCCAAGAAATCTTTTGGAAGAAGAATGGAATAGATCAAGCTCAGAGGGGAAACTCATATCGAGTGCAGCTAGAGGAAAGCTTAGGAGGGGGCAACTACACCTGCCACAGTGAGGATGGATCTCTTCTCAATCATACTATTGTTCTCATCAAAGAAGATAAGAGCAAAAGGCGGAAGATACTAGTGAAAACTGACGAAGGTGTGCAAATTTGACACAAATTATACAGCTGAGAAAACTGGATACAGTTTAAAGTATTTGTCTTGTGCTCTCTGAATCGTCTTGTTAGATTATCTCAAGTGCACGGCTCAAAATTACAGCGGCGAGTTCTACTGCTCCTGGACCTGGCACAGCAGCCGCAGTGGCAGAGTAGCATTTATCAAAGCTCATCGGTAAGCGCACGTTGTACTGCTGAAACACTTTTGGTTCTGCTCACCAATAACAACAATAAGTCATCATGTAGGAGCTGAGATTGCAGAAAGACATCCATTAACGCCCAGTTATGAAAGGAAACATGTTTGTGATTTTTAAAGGTCATGTACAGGGAACCGTATTCCATGTTTAAAAAAAAAAATGATGATAATAATAATACAGCTGCAAATGTTTGTCCATGAGAATCTTGTACAACCACTTGACTAGAAAAGTAAAAAAACATGCATTTCTACAGTGTTCCTGACAGCAACGCAAAGTGCTCTGTCGATACCAGCGGCCAGTGGACGTGCTCCTCAGGTTACGGCAACTTCAGCTGTACCTTGAGCGACAACAGGATCTCCTGCCTGGACAAACAGCATTGCCCTTACGCCGAGGAGAGCAAGCAGATCTGCGTCACTGTGTTCGTGTTGAGCCAGCACTTTCTGTTGGAGGAATATTTTCAGCGCTTTTACTTGTCAGAGATTGGTGAGAATTCTTTGGAGGAAGCTTCCTCTTTTATGGCTTTTCATTGTTTTGGTCTTACTCTGGTGTTTTGCTTCCGTCTTAAACAGTGAAACCTGACAAGGTGGAGATTGCTCAAGTCAACACCACAGTGATACAGTGGAGTTACCCGAGCTCCTGGAGCAGCCCCTACTCCTACTTCCCTCTCACCTTCCAGATTGCACAGCTCAAGGATGGTTGTGAGAGCTGTGACAACCCTTGCAACAACTATCAAGTAAGTGCCATTTACAGACTGTAAATATTTCCAGAGGAAGAAATGAATATAATGATACACCATATGTGTTAATTGATATGATACAGTGCATGAAGGGTACATGTATAAATGCGTTGGGGTTTTTTTTTTTGTTTGTTTGTTTTTTATTTCAGGCTTTGACACTCCACTCTACAGATGCTTTTCAGTTCAAAGTGAAGCAAAGGGCTAAGGCTGTGTGCGTCAGAGCAAAAGATGCTTTCTCTTTCTCACAATGGAGCGAGTGGAGCCATAAAAGGTTGGTGCCACTCAGTACTGTAACATGGGACACTTGGCATCCGTTTCTTCTGTAAATCTTGCAAGCCACACGTTTTTCCCCATAGGTTGTGATCACATGTCAGAGTGCCGACTGCGTGTTGTCTCTTGGCCTTGTCATTTCCACTTTTTACATAACTCACCGATGGCTGTGGTGTGTTTTTGAGCCTTAAACTTCAGTCTGTCACGGTGCCAAATGATTCTTTTATTTCTTTTCTGTTTACAGGCTGAGGAACCACAGGAAGAAGAGGAACAAGCACCTGAACAAACGAATATAAAAGAGGAGAATCGTGGCGCTTTATATATTTATTTTACAGAATTTTTTTTTTTTTTTTTTTTTGGTAATTTCTAATTGTGCAAGTAAATAAAGTTGAGTTTTGCTAAGCTTGGACTTTTTGTCACCTGTCTGTTGCATAATATTGGTGAAACCAAATATAAGCTACCAATCAAATTAACACATCACCCAGATTTCAGACATAATCAGGAGACACTATAGAAGTCATTCAAGAAATGACTGTAGCACTGTTTTCCTATCAGCTTTCAGAAAGGTCAGTGATGTAATATTAAATCCCATTTTGCAGAGAACAATGTTTGAATAACACATGTAGATGGAAATCAGGTGCACAGAATTTCTGTCCTTTCCCTAACCAGTTAGGTGAGAGTGTAGTTTTCGGTAGAAACTCCTCTTTGCTCTGGGACAAAAAACAGAAGTTTCATTAAAACAATTGTTATTAGTCAAGATCTGGCACCTGTGGTTTCCTATATGTGCTTCTTGCAAGGACACTTTATATTACAAAATTATAATTTCAGATTAAATCATCACGCATCTGCTTTATACTGAACTAGCTGACAGCTCTGACTTTTCCATGGGATTCTCTAAAGGGCAATACTTTTCTGTAAGGTCAATATATATAAACAATTTCTGCCAGTATTGATATATTAATAGAGCAGCATTTTCCCTTAGCTAAATACAGTAATATCAAAACTGAGCTCAGAGTTCCTCAGCATGCTTGGTTTCGAACACCCCTATAAGAGGAAGCGCACATGTGATATAATGTAAGCTTAGTCAAACAGCTCAGCAGTGACCTTTTAAACAAAGGAATTGTCAATGTGATTAAAACTATTAGTCAACACAATCTGGCATTTTCCTTTGCCAGTAACTCTTCTTCACAGTGACATTGGCACATCGCTACAAGCATGACTGGTTAACAGCCTAGCGCTGGTGGCAGTAATGTTTACCCTACACACTTTTTTTTATATAGTTGAGGACAAAAACAGTGCCAGGCCTGAAAAAAGAATAATCCACAGTAGATGAGCAGTATCTGAAAGCCATGTCCTTAAGAAAAGGGGGGAGGGGGGGGAACATGCATGTGGTCCTTAAGTTTCAAATGAGACTCATCGGAAATGGTCTCAGTGGAAGGGTGACTGCCAAAAAGTCATTCTTAATGAAGAGAAACAAGGAGTAAAAGGCTGAGGTATGCCAAATTACACAAGTATTGAACTGAAAAGCATGCAGTGGAGCACTATCAGTCATGGATTGGCCTCCTCAGAGCCTGGATCTCAAATTTATTGAAACAGTGTAAGATAAACTGGACAAACAGCATAAAAGGCAGCCAACATCCAATAAAGATCTTTGAATGTCCTTCAAGAAGCATGGAGAACTCTTCCTAAAAACTACTTCAATGACACAAAAGTTTGCCTAAGAGAGTTCAGGCTGTGTTGAAGAATAAAGGTGTCCATACCAAATATCAAGCTCGTTAGAATTCCACAAAATATATTATTGCCCGATATGCTGTGTTTCCATTTATGTGTCCAAATGTCTGAATAAATTGTTGAAACTACTTCCCATTTTCCAAGCAAAATAGAAAGAAATGAGAGATGGTTCAAGACTTTTCCAAAGCAATATAGCTATAAAGAATTCTGTGTTTAATACTGTGTAATGTTCACCTGTAGTTATAACCTCTCCTATGAAACTATCTTATGCAGTTATAATAGTTTGCAATACCAGTACCCAGTCACTGATGCCCACTAGGACTTTCTTGGCAAATATATTGATAAAAAAAATTATTCTCAAACATTATTTAAATATGTTTGTATGTCAAATGTTGATGTTAAAAAAATAGCTTTTAGCTTATTTAATCCCCGTTATACAATGAAAAGGGCACGCAAACACACTTTAGTGTCTTGTGGCTTTAAAAAGTTCAGTTCAGCAGTTCACTAAATTAATGTTTACTGGTATTGGTGTGTGTGTGTGTATGTATATGTGGTGTGTGTGTGTGTGTGTGTGTGTGTGTGTGTGTGTGTGTGTGTGTGTGTGTGTGTGTGTGTGTGTGTAAAGGGTCCTAACAATCTGAAACTCCAGTCTAATTGTTAATGAAGTATCATTTAGGACCAAATTTCCATGTCACATGCAAGAAAAGTCCAAATAAACAACATCAGACCTAGTGAATCATAAGCGACTCTTGTGTGCATTGGTCTGTAGGTTATGGTTGTTTGTCGCGAGGCCGTGGTAGCTGTCGCGAGGCTGTGGTGGCTGCTCTGTTCACTTCCCCCATCTTAAAAAAGCAGAAGAGGTTAAGTGACATAATGACTTTCGGGGCGAAATACCAAACAAAAAAAAAGATATGATAGTCCTGATCTACGTTTTAGTTGTCTGCATGTGACAGAGAGTATTTGTTACATTTTTGAGAAATGTTTCAACTTTTATGCTTATGAAAAAGTAAAAGAATACTATGATTTATCTTAAATTTTTCATTTTTAAAAGTGGAAATCTTCTTTAAAAAGCTTCTTTAAAAACACTAAATCGGTATCTTAGGGTTATAGTAGATAGGCCTCTGAGGTCAAATGAGACTTTATGAATGCTATGACATGATCTTTTGATAAGTGATTAAATTAGATCCTCACTGGTTGCAATAACATTTTTACTGGCAGTTAATCCATTAGTTATTCTTTGATTGATGTAAACCATCAGAAAATTATTAAAAACAAAGGCTAATTGTGATTTACCCACGCTAATGCTGACATCTTACCACTGACATCTTTCTAATCTAGTCAGACCACAAACCAAAGATTTTAATTGACTTGCATAAAGAACAAAATATCAAATCTGCACACTGGACTTCAATATATCATCGAAACAATCTTGTGTTTTCAGCTTTAGTTTATAGTAGGTGTAATTTAAAGGAGACGTCTGTGAGGAATTATAACATTTGCAGCGAACATGACCTCAGCTCCAATCTAACCACAATGCTGAATGCATCACGTGTTACATTAGCCACGTGGTCTGACTGGAACAGCATACAGTGTGTCTCTGATTAATGTAGGTCAAAGAGCATGAATGAAATCAATTTGTATGTTTCACAGCTGTCAGTACAGTAAATACAATACTGTTGGTTGTGACTAAAGACAAATAGAATACTTGGTTCTGACATAGTCAGTTTCTTACAGTTTCTTCTAAACCAAGTAAAGATAGTTTCTGTCTCAGTTTCAGTGTATGGATATGTCTTCTTGTGCAGAGCTGGTAGAGTTTGATTTATATGCAGTTTAAATAATTGTCTCACCTGTTGGAAAACATGAAGGGCACAGCCTGATACCCACTACAGAGTCACTGTTCTTTGCTTCCACTTAGTTCTACTTTTGACATTTTTATATACATGTATTTATGTGTATACATGTGATGTGTGATGTGTCACTTACGCTTAGTCTTTAAAAAAAATTAAAAATTGCTTTAATTGTCTCTGTGGGGTTTACACTGTGGCCAACATATCCACGGAAATGGTTTTTTATAAGCAAAATGAGGAATGATTATGACTTCTATAAGACAAGGTCATCCTTACTGAGCCCATCAATAGCAATTGGGGGGGGG
>NW_024582380.1:3062773-3077900 GCF_018398535.1 Haplochromis burtoni
TTCAAGGCCAAGGTCATGTTTTGGTACACTGAGTGTATATTGTGTGCACATAAAAATATTGTTTCTTTCTATATTTTGAACAGTTTAACTTTTAAACACTTGGTTTAAATACACAACGGAATTAGATTAGATTAGATTAGATTAGATTAGATTAGATTAGATTAGATTAGATTAGAATTGCTTTCATTCATCGCTGCCGTCTTACTGACCTTATCCACTCATTTCCTGACTATAACAATCATGGTACAGAAATGCAGCCACATGGACATGCTATGCAAGTGCTGCTGAGACTTGATGGCCCTCTTGCGTCGTGTGATGCCTTTTTTACCCCACTAGATGGCAACATTGCACCTGATACGTGTGCTTTTCATAGGTCTTGACCTGAAATGAAACGAGACTGGGGATTGCTAGAGATATGTAGCCTAAAGGACTGAAAAATGTATAGCACTCATTTTTCATCACAGCAGTTTATTAAATTTCTAGTCAATATTTGCTGACGCTATAAAAGCACTTTAGGAACAACAATTATACTTGTTTTTTCCTTTCATGTTTTATGCTGATATTAAAATGGATCGAGTCTGCTGGTGGCTTGACACGTTTTAAAAGGCAAACACCTATATTTGTCCACTTTATGTCGACTGGAGAGCATATTGTAAGACATACGCTCCGCTCTCATAAGCATATGCCCTGATTTTACAACTAGTGATTTTTACGAGTCTTCCGTTCAATCAGGCCATTATTATCATCAGCCCAACCTTTTTGATTTACAGGAACATCTGGCTGTACAAGAGACGGACTGCAGCGCCTACAACTCCTTTCTCATCAGTTACTTCAAAACGTCTAAATCACGCAGGGAATTTTAATAGCCTTCCCATATGTGGACACTTGAACATGAGTCCTCGTCAAGTGTCCTATATGCACACACATATGCAGACGCACCTTTACATCATTTAAATGGCGTGCGCATTCCTGTTTGCGAGTAATGACCTGAGATATTTTGCAAACCTTACGTCCGGGTGCCAAGGAGTTAGTAAATCGCGGTATTAGCATGGCTGGGAGATCGGGGCCCAGACTGACATGCCTGTTTTTGGATACTGGGACAGTGATATTTGGGGTAACCGTGTGCGTTGGTGTTTGGGGATATAAATATACGCCACCCCGGAGGCCTCCGGTGTTCGCGCGGGCCTGCATGCCGACCAAGGCAGACAGATCACTTTGAGGGAGCCACAATCAAACAAATGTGCTGAAGGATAGATATGAACTTGTGCGTGCGTGTGTGTGTGTGTGTGTGTGTGTGTGTGTGTGTGTGTGTGTGTGTGTGTGTGTGTGCGCGCGCAAAAAAAAATAAATCCTGAGAGACTTTTTATCACTATTTATTGTGTCGTGTACTCACGTGGTAGGGTGCTCATATTTCTCCTCCCACAGCAGGAGACATAAATAAACAGCTACAGAAAATGATGAGATGATTGCCGCGGGTTTGGTGTCTAACCTTGACCGTTTATGGCATTTCTCGGCGGTTTGCTGGTCGCTTATTATGCCGAAATGTCACTCAAAAAGTAATAGTTAAAAACAAAGTAAAACTTGTTTGGGGTTATTAGAGTGCCAAAATATATAACCTCATAATTCCAAATAGTCTGTATTTTGTTTTAATTATACGTGAGCTTTTTTCCCTGAGCCCGCAACCGCCAGCATCAACGTGTCAGACTCTTTCATTTGAGCCGTTTTTTGATAAAATCTTAATTTTCAGATATAGCCTCCTGATAAAAACAACAAAACCAAACGACTCTTTCATCCTTTCCATTTCATTATAATTAAGCAAACAGTACTTAGTGAGCAGATGCCTCCCCCGGACAATTCAATTTGACAATTTAGAAATGACTCTAATGATCGGAGGAAAACCAGGACTGGCGAGCAAAGTGGGGAGAGCTGCAGCAGCATCTTCATTTCCTGCTAGAGCTGCTGGATTTGTTCGTCCGGTCTTCATGCATGTGGGCTCACCGCGCAGTTTCATGGCTCCGTGAGCAACCATGCAAATTTTTTGTCACACTTTTTTTCTTCATCTCTTTTTTTGTGCTGTTATTGTTTGTGAGCAGTTGCTTTTGAGTGACTGCAAATTTCTTTTTGGGCAGCAGGACGCAGAACAGTTTAGCTGTAATCCTCATATTTATGTTGGATTCAGCATTTAGTCCCGCAAGATTTATGTAATGCATCTAATCAAAGCTAATTTCAAACCACCGGGCTGTAACACAAAATTGTGCGCAGCGGCTGCCAGGCTCTGTCTTTTCTTTTTTCTTTCTTTCCTTTGGTGCGCTGAAACTTTGTTAAGCCCATAATCTGCCGGAGTTGATACTCTGAATGAACACTTGGACTTCTCCGTGCAGTTGATTCCGAATCTCGTGTGAAAACAACAAGACGGAGCTTCAGTTAAAAAAAAAATACAAATAAATGTTTGAATAAAGTCCTTTTTCTCCACAGCACACGCGCGCAGAATGTGGACAATTAAAATATTGGTTTTTTGGTTGTTTGATGTTGAATTAATCTGAGACATATACGCATAAATCTGCGCGCAGATGGTGAGTGCTTCTCGGATTGTTTCACTCCACTAGTGCATGCTTTGTCACATAATAACGAGACAAAAACGAAAAAAATGTTTGTATATGATCCTCATTAGAACATTTAATCAGAATCTGTTTGGGCTTTTTGCAGATGGATGCGGGGATATTTCGTGGCGTGCAGTTTCTCTTGCTCTTCTCTTTGCTCACAGACGGAAAACTATATGGATCAAACTAACTTCCTCCCTGGAGCTGGTGTTTGATTGCCATGAACATATTAACTGTCAGCTCTAAACACTAAACACAAAAAAGATTTAACACGCACACATCACGCACGCACAGAGAGAGAGGGAGAGCGCGCGCAAAGCTTCAGGCTAAGTGGCTGGGGCGGGACAGTGCGCGGAGCGAGGCGGGGACAGAAGGCAGGCGGGCGGGCAACGTGGTGGTCGGGTTGGTGGACAGATGATTGTCCGCGTTATTAACTATGTTTGAGGCGTGCAGACCACGCCTCCTTCACCTACTAGTCCTCCCCTTTGCGTGCAGACCACGCCTCTTTCACCTACTAGTCCTCTCTCCTGTTTGGCATCCCAGAGATGGTCCAAAGTGATTCCTCAGGGAAGGAAAAAGAGCGCAAATCACCCGAGCGGGAGATGAGGAGGAGTTGAGCCGCTGCTGCCCGGGACTGCCGCTTAATTGCGCGTAATCTTCCGTTTCATTCATCTGAGCTGAGAGAGAGAGGAGGGGAAGACTTTGTAAATAAGGAAACGGAGCTAAGGAAAGCGAAACGCGTTTTCATCTCCTCGTTTTTCGTTTTCTCTTTGGACTGTTTGTTTGCAAAGAAAAAAAAGAAAAGAGAGAGAAAGAGGGGGAAACTGACATTTTTGCTCGCGTTTATGTCAGCTGCACCTTGATCCCGGGGACTGTCGCCAACTCAGTGCAGCCTCTCATCCTGCGCTTCCCCCCTCTTTCATCGTTTCTCACGCTGTTCATCTTCACACAGCTGCTGCTTCCCCACTCCGTTTTCCTTCTGGAGTCGCTGACACGAGGTGCAGCTAACCTCGGATGCTGACAGCTCCCGGCCTCCCTTTATTCTTTCTTTCTTTCTTTTTTTCCCTTCCACATGTCGCATCTTTTGTTTACTTTGAGAAACACGCCGCAACTAAACGCCGAGTGAAACAGACCACGCTACTTTGCTCGTTCTGACAGCGCGATCAAACAGACAAGCAAGAGGAGGGGAGGCAGGAGGGGAAAAGAAGAAGAAGAAGAGAGAGAGTGAAAGGAGGGAGCCGAGGAGAGGAGGAGAGAGAGAGGGGGGAGAGAGTGAGTGAGAGATAGAGACAGTGTGAAGGTGCGTTTTGATGTTTGGCATCCACGAGAGCATCCAGAGGAGTGGGAGTAGTATGAAAGAAGAGCCCATGGTGGCCGGGATGAACGCGGTTCGGACATGGATGCAGGGCGCCGGGGTGCTGGACGCCAACACAGCCGCCCAGAGGTGAGCCCGAGGCGGCCTTGGCGGTGCGCTGACTGCGGGGCGTGGAGACCGGGGATATGGGGGGGAGAAAAGCCGCTCAGATCTGCGGTGTTAAAGACGGGAGAGCGGCTGCATCACTTGGGGCAGCACGAGTCCCCAGAGGACGCAGTTGTGGGATAATCACCGCTCCCCCTCCAGGCATTTCAAGCCCTTTTCCCCTCATTTTTCTCTTTCTTTTTTCTTTTTTTAGCTCAAAGTCCGACTTACTAAAATATTGTATGTGCCTCGAAGTTTTTTATTTAACGGATTTCAGGAAGAAGGGGCTGTAACAGTGACTAAAACTCCAGGGCGAGCGGGGTTTAAATGTTCCCTCAGCATAACTTTAGTTTGAAAAAGTGAGCGCTGAGTTTTGCTTAGACTTTTCAGCTCACTTTGTTGTTTACTCCTCCTTTATTATTCATATTATTAGTAGTAGTTGTGATTTTGTTGTGATAAAACCGAGTAGCTTATGTGCATATAGAATTATATTTTTCAGGTCTACAATTTCGCAGTTTTCCCACAAAATAAAAGAAAGTGAATTTGATTTCATTAAAGCTGCAGTAGAAAGTAATGACGCTAACATGGACGACAGGCCTACCATCGAGAGAGCAACTGATGTGTCCAAATTATGACGTTAATATTAAATAGTACGTCGAAGCAATTTAACTTTACGCTTTAACATTTAGCCATATTTCTGTAATTATTGTTGATGAAACTGCAGCTTTTTTATTCAACTGAACAGAGACGAATTTTGCCACCGATGAGGTTGAATCTGAGGGCAGGTTTCTGTCGTGCTGTGATTCTATTTTCTTCATTTTATTCTTTTTTTTTTTATGTATATATATTTTTTTCAATGCCCGTCGTTTTGGATGCTAGTTGGTCTGTGCTTGTGTCCGCAGCGGAGTGGGTCTCGCTCGGGCACACTTCGAGAAACAGCCGCCCTCCAACCTCCGCAAGTCCAACTTCTTCCACTTCGTCCTGGCTTTGTACGACAGACAGGGTCAGCCTGTGGAAATAGAGAGAACCACTTTCGTCGACTTTGTAGAGAAGGAAAAGGTGAGTTTGCAAATTAAATATACAAACCACACCACACACACACTAGATATGTTGTGTGGTATATATTATATAATATAATAATATTATATATATTAGTTATAGTATATATCATATATATTATAATATATATATATAATATATATTATATATATATATAGGTATGTGTATATTATAGTGATATATAACAAGCCTTATTCTTTATTTTCATCGTCTCACCGCCTGGAATAAAATATTCAAAGGAAAGAGTACAATGTTTAAATTGCAGCGAAGCATCGACTGACGCCTGACAATATAGTCAAAGTGATAAATTACCAAACTCACACAGCAGGGATTATTACTCCCGAAGGCTTTCCTGATGTGATTTTTAGACGTGGGTTCCTAAAAAAATATAATACTTTCAGACTTCTGATTATATTTGTCATTACTCTGACTTTCTGCATAGCTGCAAAATAATGAATATTACACATATTTACAGCAACTTTTGCGCTCATCTACCGAGAACCATATTGACTTTTATATTCTGTGACAGCTCAGCACAGCATGCAGCCCATTCCTGCAGGTGCTCTCCTGACAAGCTTCTTCATTTTCACATGTTTTTTTTTAATTTTCTTTAAAAAGGGAACTTTCAATATTAGTCTTTGAAGTCACATCGATATAGGAAAATGTTTTACTTATTAATAAGTGCTGCATTTATTAGCATTTAACAACGACTTCTTTATAATTAATTATAGTCAAATGTTTTTGTGCTGCCCAATAAGAAGACGTTACACATTGCGCGTTGTCGTGTTGGGGGGGAGATAATAAATGTGTTGGAAGTTGTATCGTTTTAAAAAATAGGAAATAAAATAAAATGAAGCTGTGGGAGAACGGTAGAATAGTTTAGGTTACAAAGCTTAAAAACAAATTTAAAAAACAGTGTTTTTAAAAAAACAAAAAACAAAAAAACAATTAATTATTAAGAAGTTGGGTTTCTTATTCTTTGTCAAATAGCCTCATTAAAAGTTACGGATTCCTTTTTTATTTTTCTAACTCTTCTCTGCAAACTCGATACGAAGAGGTGAGAGAGAAATGAAAACTTAATTTCGCTGTAGATATGAAGTTATGATATTTCGCTGATGTAAAATATATATACATATATATATATATATATCAAGTTGTAGACATGCAGTCGAAGTACCAGGACGAGGTGGCTCGCTTGTCTGCTTGCTTTTACCGGGTCTGGTTTAATTTTCATAGGAAATGACGGGGGAAAAGACCAACAATGGGATCCATTATAGACTTCAGCTCCTCTACAGTAACGGTGAGTTTGGTTTCCATAATTTTTATGGAGCAATAACAGAAGCAGCGTGTCAATGAAACGTCAAACGCAAGTGAGAAAACTCTGGAAATAAATGGTTTAGGTGGTCACTTGGTTGAGCTTCGGTTTAGAGGTTTTATAGTTTTCTTCTATGGATTTATTAGCTTTCAGCCAACATGAAAGATGATAACTTCAGATATTTTTAAATTATTGCATTATTACTCATAAATGAAAAAACAAAAGCATGTTTTTTAATTATTATTTGTATTATTTATGTATTTATTTATTGCTGTTTCTGTTGCTTCTACCAATAAACGCAGTGTATTTCTCTTTAGGAGTAAAAAACTCCAAGCTGCAAAATAAAACGTCTTCCTTTTAAACTTTTTTTTAAAAGTCTTCCTTCCTTCGTTGAACAATTAAGTTGTATTGATTATATTTTAGTAGACTCCTGCTGTGCTTATTTTCAGTCTTAAGTTGATACTAAATATTTATGCAGATAAAATCAACACAGTAAAGACAGCAAATTGAATTTTCAAGTTCCAACCAAACTGACAGCGTGCAACAAATACTGAAAGTCATTATTAACAGTTTAGACTCATCGTTTCCATGAAGTGGCTCGCAGGGGAAACCAGAAAGAATACATTCTGTGCTCAGAGAGATTCCCCAGCCCGTAAACGCTTTGACTTTTTAACATGTGTGTGTGCAGGGATCAGGACGGAGCAGGACTTGTATGTTCGTCTCATTGACTCTATGACTAAACAGGTAAGACGTGCTTCCTTATACTAAAAAACAACAAAAAAGAGAGATTAGTAGCGTACCACTGTGGTGAATAAATTCCCATTTTTATTTTGTCTTACTGGTTCTACAACTAACTGGGATGTGCTCAAAGCACTAGGAGGGATTTGGTTTTGTCAGTGGGAAATGGGAAGTGAAAAGAATTGCAGACATATTCAAAACCTGCATGGATGTACAGGAGCGAGTCACTGCTGCAATTTCCCAGTCTCAGTGGGCTCAGATCAGGAATGCAATGATTCAGCTGTTTTGACAGTCAAATGTAAATCTGAGCCAATTTTCTCAAACACCATGATTTTGAGCTCATTTTGCATCATGGGTCACATACAGCCCACTTTGATCTGAATAGGGCCGAACTTACTAAGGTTGAAGAAGGTTAACTGCACATTTAATTCCATTTAATATAAGAATAAAAAGAAGTGCAAATTCAGCGGCACGTCTCGGTTTTTCTCCGTGATAAAGAAATGCTGCTGAAGTAAATGAACGACATCTATGTCAGCATGTGTAAAATTACTGAAAAACCGCAATGATGCTGATGGTGAAATGCTGATATTAAGTCAAGAGGTTAATGTTTACCTCTTGACTTAATTAATTAATTAATTAATTTAGTGTAGTATGAATTACAATGGCGAAGTCCCGTATTGGTAAAATTGTAAAGCTTGTGAAAATACAGTTTAAAGTCCAAAATCTATGCAACTATTCACAGTTTCATCCAGATTGTCGGATTAGAGTCTTTTCCAGGCCAATTCTGGCTCTGGGACCTTATGTTTGGCACCACTTATTTAGACACACCAGCTCTCTTTCTTTTCTTGGTCAAGTCTAATCTCACTTCATGTTTGACAGTGCTGCATTGTGCGACTCACTCAGTTGAGGTCAACACAATTGCTATCATCCTCCTCTGAAGGCTAAAAATCTCCTCTTTCATACTCTGATTAGGAATGGTGAAAAGACCTTTCGCACCTGCATGTATCACTGAGCATGCCTTTAATTTTTATTGAACATGGAGGCACTTCATTTCTCGAGGTCTGAGTTTGAGTGCATTAATGGTACGTTTGTACAGACAAAAGCATCTGCCGAATGAATCTTATGTCATGTTTCTCTTCTCTCCACATGTTTTGCGATCGCCCCTCAACATCTATCCAACCACTTTACCACTCAACGTGTAACTCCACAGGTAAGTGGTTTTTTGGTTTTTTTTTGCCATTTTTTAATGATGTTTTGTAATACTAGAAATTCCCCTGACACACACATAGTCACTGATGAACCAGAATATAGGCCTGATTTCTTAAAACAAACCTCAGAAATGTGTGAAGCTCTGTACATTATGAATGCACTCGGATTCAAATAATGGTGTTGTGTGTTTAGAGTGGGTAAAACACAACAGTCGAAAAGCCCTCAAACTGTCTCCTCCTCCCTGACGTGGGAACAGAAAGTGAAATAATGCCTCTGAGATCATTAACCTCAGTGTTTTGTCAATGCTATACCATGCAGAGCCCGCAGGCGCCGTTCTGTTTTCCCCTCTGCATAATTCACACACACGCATGAATCCATAGTCGTGCGCGCTCACAAGCAGCGCTTTTGGTAACCGTCCACACAAACTCCACTTCTTCTGCCCAGCCGTGAAATGTTTTCTCTCACTGTAGTGCTCTGACCTGCTCTCACACCCTGCTGACCCGTATCACTTCTTTTCCCACTGGTCGTCTTTCTGTCCTGCCAACAGCCTGTAGCTACAGCTGGCTTGTCAGCCACTTAGAGCTGATGATTTAAAAGCATTTGTATTGTTTTAACATGGGGGGGGAAAAGTTTTTTGTAAAGAACTGGAACTGCCCTTTCTGGGACACAGAAGGTTACAAAGGTGCCACAGGGGATTTCACCCAGTTCGTGGTTGTTGAAGTTGTGTACTTAGGTAGTCTTGTCAGTTGACTTTTTACAGGTATAATCAACATGGCTTTTGAAGCAACTATTAAAATATTGACTATTATCCAGAAAAAAAGGATATTTGGAGATCATGGACTATGTTATATAGCTTGTTGTCTCTCGTTAAAGTCTTTAAAGGTACAGTGTGGAAATTCTCACCACTAGGTGTCAGTAGATTGCAGATTACAGTCAATTCTGTCTGTTCGTAAACCTAGCTACGGTGGCTGCTGTAGGACAAACACAAAAAAAAAGGAAGACAAACTTTTTACTTTTTTCAAACTCTTATTTGCCAAAATTACATCCAGTTGTACTTTTCGAATTTACTTACTTTATATTTATGCAGGTGCAGGCACAAATTTAAATTTAAATTTGTTCTCTTCTTCTCCGCCTTTGATGTACTATGTGGTAAGGTTGGGCGATATGTAAAAATTTTCCAACCGACAACCCTCAGTCCAATACGTGATGATAGGTGATATATTCATGCAGGCACAGACTTTTCGATGGGCAGAGCAAGTAATCATGACAGACTGATTTGCTCATTAAATTTATAAGTTTTGTTTGGAGGGAATATTTTACCTTCTTTTCTTGTTTTTTCAGTATTAATATAGCTACTTTTTGGATTATTATTATTTATTTATTTGAGATGCACCAAATTGCACAAAAAAGACTTAATTACATGTAGGATATTTTTTTTTTGTTCGCTGGAAGAGACATTTTGATTTTTAACTTTTTTGTTTAATTTTGTATTTGTTGTTTGGTCGAGTGTGTAAGACAGATAAACACTGGAACGCCTGTAAACACAGTTATAGTGGAAAAAAGAAGCCATTTTATCTTTGTTTCCCTCCCCACCATTGTGTTTTTTTATTTAAAATTAATTTTTTTTCCTGAACATTGGCTACTGCCTTTCTTTCTTTCTGTTATGAGTTTGAGGAAATGAATCGCTGCATTTGGGCGCACTCTGAGAGGATGCTTTTAAAACAGAGCTATTATTTTTTTTCGTTGACTGCTTCTCTTAGCTTCAACCAACATTATTAGCAAACTTACTCTTGAGCGAATAAATAAATCGCCCTTGTAAAAACAATTGGTGAAAGACTTCGTACAATCGTCAAACCAAGGAATTTGGCTGTTCTCTAGCCACATACATAAATTGCAATTACGGTACGCAACACACCAATGTCCATGTTGGCCACTTTATTCGAAATGGGGCGGGAACATGGCGCCTTTTACGACCTGACGCATTTTTAATACAGTAAAACTAAGTTTATGAGAATGCATCACTTTTAATACTCTAATAATTCATTAGTAGTAAAATATTCTTTTTTTCCATTAAGTAACATCAAACGACTGATTGCACCTTTAAATTGTGGAAACATTAAAAGATGGCCTTTAGAACAAAGAGTGGCTGCTGTTTAAAAACCTCTGTGTTGACATCTTGATAGGACTAAATTAGTGTTCAGTCAATGGAACATGAATTGCATGCCATTTCAAGTTTCTAATGATCCATTACAGTTTGCTTTAGCTCAGTTTAAAGTATCGCTCCCTTTCTTTGCCTTTGGCTCGGTTAATCACTTGGTAAACATGCATGGAAATGGCTAAAGTTTATTGCCTGTTATAAAGGTACATTATGTTAGAGATTCTTTTGAAGATATCTGACTGTGTCCAGATGTAGATAACATTTATGCGTTGGACTGTATGGTGTCTCCCGAGCTTGCTTCTCCTGAAATGAGGTTACGTGTACAGGTAGGTGCATGTGTTATGAAGAGCTGTAGGCGACACTGGAGCTAGTGTGTCTCTAAAGGTTATTAACTCTGCTATTCTCAACTCATTATCTGAGCCTTTGGGCAAAAAAATAGATGAACTATCTGTTCTCTACAACCCTCCTATCTTCTCTTGCAGGAGTATAAAATATTTGACTCTGCAGTGGAGAGAATCTCTTTGTGCTGTTAGTATGTCTCACATCACAATTTTTCAATCAGTGAATCTTAAAGCCCTGAAAACTACATTTAAATCTTTAAAGCGTTGTGAAAGATTTATCTATACGATGCATATCATGTTTTTGGGGCTTTTTTAAATTAAATCTTTTGATAAGATTGGATAGATTTTGTTTTCAAATATTCCTGGATTCTGATTAATACATATAAAGAGGGAGGGGATATTTTTTTAATATAGTTTTGCAAAGCTGTTGTAGTTTTGCCACTATAATCTTGCCTGAGCTGTTCCTCCGAGGGTCATATCGTTTAGACCCCCCCCCCCAACAACTTTCTAATTTCAGATCGCAGTGTCGGACCATTTTTGTGAAAAAGCATTACCAATCCAACACCTGCTTAACAGCATGTTTAGCCAGCTGTGCAGGGTGAGAGGGTAAGCCGGGTGTTACTGAAAGTAAGTGTGCGGTTATCCCCTCGCTTGACCACATTATGACTCCCTCCTTACGGATGGATGGATTTTTACGCCACCTTACAGTTCGGTCATTTAGAGTGTCTTTAAATATGTTGGATTTCTGATGTTTTGAGGCAGCTCAGCTCATCTTATAAAATGTAACCCTCTCTTAGTGCTTAGAAAAAGCTAAAGATCGGTCAGGATTACTACATTCAACGCATGATTGTTATTCCCATCTGCGGTACTTGAGAGTGTATATTTGGGAGTGTGGCTCTGTTATGGCACCTGATTGTCTGTTTGTCTGAGGAAAGGTGGAGGCAGGGAGAGGAGCACCATGCCCCTAGCATAGAACAGAACAGGCACCAGTAAGGACATATGCTCACCACCCACTTAATTAATTAATTGAGAATACAATTATCTAATCCATCCAAACATATTCAGCTTGGCTACGGCTTCCCCAAAGACTCCTCAATCTCCATTAACAATAAACCAAAATAATTAAATGATACATTGCCTTACTTCATAGAATTTAAGCCTAAAGAATCATGCTGACAGATGTCTTTAATTTACTACACCAGGATATCTTTTATAACTTCTTTACACTGACAGAAAGGGGAGTTTCACCGGTCTGTTCAACATAAAATCTTGGTGGGCTATATGTGGGCTGCGATGCAGAATGAGTTTGACATCTGTGATCTAATCTGTCAGTCACATGACAATAACTCAGGACATTCATTGAGAAATGTTTCCAGCACTTTGTTGAATCTGTGCCACAAAGAATTAAGGTAGCTTATTAGCAAGGTGTGAGTAATGAAGTGGCTGTTGAGTGGACGTGACATTGATTAATGGGTGAAAGGTGCTACTGCGATGGTCTTTACGCCCAGCCTACAGACAGCTATGCAGACCCTCGTCTGCATGTTGTAGCGGTGTCACTAAAGCGTCACAAACGACCGGTCTGTGGTTGAAAAACCCTCTTGGTAACCTCTACACAAAAGGACACAATTGCAGTACCATATATAGAGCATGAAAATGAGTAGGCATGGACAAGTGTTTCAAAGCGGCTTGGGAATGTCCAGCCACTTTAGGTTGGTTTCTGTAGCTTAAATAAACAGCTGTATAAAGGGGAATCAGCTGAGCCGTCAGCTGATGTGGGCTAGCACTGACATCAGCTGAGATTGGCCAGGATCGCGGCTGACTTTTTTTTGTCTTGACCAACACTACACTTCATTAGTCAGAAAAGTGTAAAGCAAATGAGGGTGACTGTTGTCTAGACAAGTGGGAGGTAGAGAGATCAGCCACAATAATGGAGTATAGCATCAGTGGATAACTCGGCTGAAGAAAGGCCACCTTATGGTCTGCTGACTTTACGGCTCTGTTTTATTGAGGCTGTGGAGGCTACTGGATGCTGTAAGGAGTTTGTAAAAACATCAGCTGTCTGACTCCTTCTGTCGTGTTAAAAAAGATCCTTTGGAGTCTCCCCACACTTTCCAGAAAACTATAAACACTACTTTATTCCAATCTAGTTCTTTTCCTGCTTTTTATTTTATTTTATTGTCAGCTTTGAAGAATTTGTGTGTTTGTATGTGTTGCCAGTGGACACATTCACTTCGCTCTGCCTCCTACAGAAAACCAGCAGTTCATCTTCTGCTCTCCAAGTTGTTTTTGGCTGCAGCAGTGTGTCACTTGTAGCCAGAAACTAATGCTGAAGACTTTTCCCTGGCTTTCAGAGCGCCACAACTCTTACCTTAAGATTCAGTATTTTAGGAATTTGACCCATATCAAATACTTACAGTTGGGATTTCTTAGCTTTGATTTTTTTCTTTTTCTGTTTTTTGCCATTTTTTTAAAGACAGATTTTTTTCTTATGGGTTATTCAACTTAACTGTGTAGTAAACATACGGCCCGAGGGCCAGAATCGGACCATCAAAGGTCCATGTGCGAAATGATGGGACATGCCTGCTATATAATTCATTTATAGTTTATTAATGGGTAATTGCAACAATTTTCTGTCTTTTGAGTAAAACAAAGCAAACACACAAGTTGACCAGAAAGATCCGAATATGTCAAAATAACATAATGTGATTTTCAGCAGTTTTTTTTAAGTTTTGGACATGGTTAGCTTTGTTTTAGCCTTTTTTCAAAATCATTACATTTGTTGACTATCCTTTAAGTTGTAAGATGAATGATACTGTAAAGCAAAACACACACAGAAATAAAAAATATCACAGAGCCCAGCTGCACTGGAGTTTTTCTTCCCAGGAATATAAGCCGGTTTGAAAATATTTTGGAGCCCTGCAGGAAGAGAACGATCAGGTGAAACCTGAGATGCAGTGGAAAAATACAAACAGTACCTGTCCTGAACGGGGCTGTAATTCCAGTTTTTAATCTTCTTTTATTTATCTTATTTTCTGGAAACACAACCTTCTCAGAGCCTGTGGCAGCACTTACAAGTACATGTGCGCTATCACAGTCGGCGTGAAGTGTTAGCCAAGCGTATGCAAACAAATAAACAGAGAAGACACCGGCAAACACATACCCAGACTTATGGACGTCTGGATGCAGATGCATATTTTCACCGGTAAGACGTGCTCACAGCTGCACACAGACGCACACACATAGAGGGAAAGTCCCTGCTGCAGCGGTGTGCTACGGGTGGGTGGCCGCGACCAGCAGTGGCCTTTGGCTTTGAGTCCAAGGTGGGCTGAGAGTTTGTGTTCCACCCAACCCCCTTGGTGGAGAAACACAAAGAGCCACTGTGTTTAAGAAAAGAGTGAAGGTATGATAAGGTGGAGAGAGGTCTAGAGAAATAGGGTGGTGGGGGTGCTGGAAAAATGTTGAGTGATTTCTGGAATGCTTCAGAGAGATTTGAGATGGACAAACAAAGAAAAGCAAGCTGAGGAGGGAAGATGAGCCTGAGACAGAGGAAGATGACACAAAAGGGATGAGGAGAGCCAGAGAAAGACAGATGGAGAAGGAAGGAAGGAAGGAGGGAGAAGTAGAGGGTAGCCAGATGGGACTCCGCTCTGAAACTTGTGACAGCCCGTGGGAGGAATATCTTTGCGAAACTCTTTTTCTGATTGGTGTGTTTGTTTTTGACAGCCGTACTGTGTTGGATGGTTAATCATAGCACAGCAAAAATGAACTCTCTCTTTGTTTATATTACTCTGTGTGGGTGTATTCAACTCGGACGCTCTATTTTTGAATCGATCTATTGTGTGACTGCGTGTGTGTCCTCCCCATTTCCTCCATGGCTTGTCTCTAAATTGCCTTGAGACGGCGGCGTGTAACGGCTGGAAGGCAGAGCAGCAAGCAGTTCTGGCCGGCAACTGCTGATCTGGATTCTGCTCTTAAATCCATGTCTAACAGGATGGCTTGCTTAGGGAGCTGTACTTGGATCAGGAGTAAGGAAAGTAAAGCCAGCGCGAAAAGAGGTTGCAGACTAGAATCTGTGCAAATGTGTGCGTGTGTGTTGTTGCTAAATTAAAGCTGGTCCCAGTCCAGCGTTTAGAGGAGGTTTGCGTCGGGTTGCTGTATTGCTACGAGCCTGGATAAGAGGGATGAGTAGATAACGAATTTTGCCCTCTGTGTGTGTGTTGTGTGTGTGTGTGTGTGTGTGTGTCTGTA
>NW_024582380.1:3077925-3090039 GCF_018398535.1 Haplochromis burtoni
GTGTGTGTGTGTGTGTGTGTGTGTGTGTGTGTGTGGGTGTGTGTGTGTGTGTGTGTGTGTGTATGTGAGATTGTGTTTGTGTGTGTGTGTGTGTGTGCAGGGCGATCACAGCCCTGGAGAGCATGTTGAGTGGGGTTGGAGGGGTAACCAGACTAGATTTTTGGACGCTGTGCTGTATGGACCAGATGGTGCACTATACTCCAGTCTGGCAGTCCAACTGCTCACTGTACACCACGTATAAACATACGTGCATGCACAAACACATATGCACGAGCAGTAGTACACACACACCAACAATTTTGCTCTTACTGTCTCTGTCAGAACAGAGAGTTCCTGTTCAGGAGGACTGGATTCCCACGATACACAGATTTGCCAGATAGACAAACACTACTCCCAGATGAAAGACACACACACATGCACACACATCTTTCTGTTTTTTACTTGCCCCCTGCATTGTAGTTTGACTTTTTTTTTCTCTTAATACACCACTGAAAAAATGTAAACTACAATCATTTTAACTTTCTGTTATCTTTCCCCCTCTCCTTTCTTTAGGCCATTGTTTATGAGGGCCAGGACAAAAATCCAGAGATGTGTCGGGTGCTGCTGACCCATGAGATCATGTGCAGGTAAAACGCAAAGCATTTTATACCACATTTCTCACTCCGAAGATGTCTTTGTTGGTGTAAAGAGGGGGCAAGGACATGAGGAGCGCTGCTAAATTGCAATAGAAATCTTATCATTTTCCTCAAAGTGGGTTGGGGAGACGGGCCCTGGCCTATTTCTGTTGTGCGTGTATGTGTCGGTGTGTATGTGCGCGTGTGCATCCCTCTCATGTTCAGCTAATTAGGACAAGGAAAAGCTCATTACTCAAACCCATCCTCCTCAGTTTGTGTAATACATGCAGTTTGCTGTGTCCTGACAGTGAGCTATGTGCAGAGGGAGACAGACTCAAATTACACATAAAATACAGACACACACACACTCAGTCAAAAGTAGTAAGCTGGGAGGACTCTCACAGTCCCGTTGCATGCATTCACAATCAATAAAGGCATCACACAGCGTGCGATTGTCTCTTACAAAACCAGCCATCTAGAAGAACATGTAAGAGTTGCATGGAGAAAAATGGCTAGTGGCAAAGTGTAGACACTTCCTGGTTATCACACAAGGCAATTTAGACCACTTGTTTTCATATGCTGCAGGAAACGGTCGAGATCAGAAATCTGATCTGGCTCTCCAGTCCTCTTGTCCTGGGGGACTTGAGAAAGCAGGGGGAGGGTCAGTCTCTCTCCAGCCTTCTCTCACTTGCTTCGATGTCTTTCTTCATCTCCTCCCACACACACACACAGATACAGTAGATGCACACATGTAGTCAGACACAGGTACACACAGACATGCAAAGGCTCAGGTGAGCAGGCAAGAGAGGGAAAGGTAGACGCAATGATACTTTTTGGGGGGGAATACAGAAGGGGGGTGTCGACGACACACAACACGCTGTTACATAGCGGTGCAGTCAAATGATTCAGAAAGGACTCGTCACATCAGTATGCAACCCCCTTCTACCCGGCATGCACTACTCTCCAGGTCCAGTGGGACCACTCTGTGACCCACTTCTGAGAGAGAGAAAGAACAAGCGAGAGAGAGAGGGAGAGAGGCGGGATAGAGGGAGGGGACGAGCACTGAGGAAAAATAGAGAACATAAGATGTCTGGTTTTGTGATGTCTGACAGAAATGGAGCTAACCTGAGCCCTGGAGGCTAATTCAAGTTTTTATCCAGTCCCATTCAAGCTCGCCGCTTTTCCCGTTCTCCTCCAAATTTTGCCTAAAAATCGCCCGGCTGATCTCGCCTACTGTAGTGCAAAAGCCCCAGTCTTACTTTGACAAGCTAAACAGAAATCCAACCCATGCTTCCTCTTGAACTCCACAAAAGTCTCACGCCCCCTTTACTCCCACATCCCTCTCCTATATGCTCATCTGCTTTCTTCTCCCCTTAATGCTGCACCTTATCTTGCTCTCGCTGCTGTTTGCATCCAGGTGACTAACCCCCCATCCTTTTTTTTTGTCTCATCCCCATCCCCTGCAGTCGATGCTGCGATAAGAAGAGTTGTGGCAACAGGAACGAGACCCCATCAGACCCTGTCATCATCGACAGGTAAGCAAACTTTGCCCTTTGACCCCGGCACGATGATGCGCTGTCACCGCAAACACAAGTGCAGCAGGTATAACTGTGGAGGGGTGTGTGAAACAAGCGCTGTGGGCCAAGTACAGGAGCAGTAAATAATGGCAGAACATACAAAGCATGACGAGAAGCCATTTCAATTTTTAGCGAAAGAAAGCAGTTGGAAGGGGTCTTTGACATGTGATTTGGCTGAGAAATTGCAACCTGCAGGCCTAATAAAGCAGCCACAGGTTGTTTTCTGGGGGTTTTTGAGCAGCCATAATTGTCTGTGTAAGCAGAAAGTGTGAAACGGCAGTAAATTATATTCCAGCTGTGTGTTTGTGTTAGTGTGTTTGCGTGCGTGAAGTGGAGGAGCAATCACGGAGCAGTCGAGCTCTGCTTCAAGTGTGGTCAAACAGCGTTTGTGTGGTCGTGCTGATGACTTAGCTGATGAGCAGTTAGGGTTACAGCTACTACGCTCTGGTGTGTGTATTTCTGTGTATAAATCTCACTCGTGGATGGCTATTGTTAGCTGGGTTGTTTTTTTTACACACTCACAGTCTTTTGCCTTTCTTCTGCTGTCATAAACTACCTCTGACTGATGCAGCAGCTTGCAGGATTTATAGTCAGAGAGATTTACTGTCCGGCCTCTGCCATGTGTGTGCGTGTGGCACGCGGGAGGACGAGGGAAGGTATTTTGCTCGTACTCGAGCTGTTCTTGTTCGTGCAGATTTAAGGCGGTTCTGATCAGGACTTAAAGAGAGCTGAAGAGACTTTCCATGAAGGAATTTAGAATGTATTTTCTGATATTCAACTATGTCCTAGCCACTGCGTCATTGGGTAAAATGAGGCAGATTGTAGTCTATCTGATGTCTGATTTGAATTTGTCACATTTGAGTGTATTTGTGTGAGTGTTAATGAGGCAGTGACCTGTGCTATCTGATGAACACAGCTGTCCCGTTCTCACTGCTGCTCTGTGGAAAGCTACTTTTTTACCTGTGCGAGTGTGTGTGTACATATATATATATATATATATAAATATATATATTTATGTGTGTTCAAGTTTGTGTGTGTGCATGCGCCACCCTTGTTCCGCTCCACTGAAGCAGAAGGCCTCACCTCAGCGCTCCCTGAGACAGCTGCACCCCACCACGTGGCCTCAGACAACACGCCTGCCCATCACTCTGTGCCATATTTCTGATTTTTGTTTTTCATGTGTGCATACTTGTTGAATTTCTCATCTGCGCGCTCCGTTGCTCCGTCTTCACGGATGCCATGTGAAAACTTTTTCTTTGGGTTTGCCGCGGTTTGAGCACGACCAGCCTTAAGTGAAGCGGCCTGATCCTCCCGCCAACAGCTTTTCCAACACTGAGCATGTGTTGTGGTCGCTCGCTGGCGGTATTCCCCCGACGCCTGATGGCTCAGGTGTGAGGGCAGCATTAACGAACAACAAATTAGAACAGGGGGAGAGAAAACAACAGCAATATCTCTGTTTTCCTCTCCAGCGAGCACTCTTTCTGGACAGCAAAATAGGTCAGGTGAGAGGAGAGCAGTTAGGAAAGGTTGGGGGGGTAGCTAGTTTTTAAAAGAGGGGGGGGGGGCAAAGGGGATTAAGCAGAGGAGGGTTTATACGTTTGCTCATTTAGTACCAATATATTCTTGGCAATTGTAATAATCAGGGATTCATAAACAAACAAACAACTGTGAGGCTGAAACTGACTCAATTACCATGAGCTCCCCTCCTTCAAATTCATAAAGAAATACCATCAGCAGCCCCTCTCCACCCTTGAAGTTATTTAGTTCGTTAAATAAGGGCTCGTTAGCCCTCTGCTGTTTCTCAGAGATGATTAGATTTTACAGCCCTAATTAGCTGGGCTAGCTCTAACTCTTCTGGAAGAGTAATGGGTCTGATTGCCTAATTAGCTCTCTCTCGTTAAGATTGGAGAAACAGGCCACTGCAGCAAAACCACGGGAATGAGGAAAAATAAAGTCAGCTAATGAGAAACTTATTTGATTGTTAGGAGAACAAATCTGGTACAGTGTGGATTGGCAACGCTTTTGGGTACTGTACTCGCTCACCGGGAGAGTCTCAGCCCTTTCTTTATCTCGTCCCCACCCACCCCCTCTGTTGAAAAGAGAATTTGTTTGGGCTTTAAAGCATCTACGAGGAGCAATATGCTTCAGATGTTTTGTTAAGAAGCGTATTTGTTTAGGCAGGAGTCGCTTTAACGCGACGCCAATCTGTACCGCTTTCTTGGCTGTTTTGATTTAGGACTATCGTGGCTCGCGTTGTCATCTCTCTCTCTGCTGTCTGATGTGGATCAGCGCTGAGGAAGGAGAAGAAGAAAGCAACTCGTGCCATATTTTATGTATTTAACCTCAGTAGCAGCGAGTTCTTGGAAATTCAGTCAGACCTTGACATGACACATTGAGTCTGTGCTTGACACTGGGCAGGAGAAGCATCTGAAAGGTGTGATGCTCCTGTGCTTCTGCTCCCCAGGGAAACATGTGTGGTCCACTTTAGCCTCTTACAGAAGCAGGATAATATGAGGGGGAGCCCTTAACCCCTAAACCTCCACTTCCACTTCTCCCCATCACTCTCGGTTAGCATGGGGTTAATCGTATTCAGCCACAGTGTATGATCGCTCTATCACGTGCCCTGATGGGCCCCAAATCACAAACACATTTCCCTCTCACCCATGTAAAGCTTTTTTTCTCTCCCTCCCTCTCTCTGAGTCTTATGTTTGTCTTCTCACTGAACTATTTTAGTATATGCACTTGGTATAATTGTGGACAAATGTGTCACCCTATTTGCAGTGGAGGGGGTATGGCAATCCCTCCAGCACCATGTGTCCTCTCCTGCCTCTTACCACCTGTGTCCTGTAGCCCTTTCCTGCTCATCCAGCTCCCATAGGCCTGCTGCAGGGTGTCCCCGAGGCTGGGAGAGTCTCTCTGGAGGGGTGGGATAGAAACACTCTGTGACCAGCGATAAGAATCCACTGGTTATCATGCGTAGCCCGCAATCCCTCTTCCGTTTGCAATGCCAGGAGGGGCACAAAGCGGTGTCAAGTTTACATGTACAGACAATGTTATTTCAGGTTTATTGCTGTTTTTTCTTTTCTTTTTTTGAGGGTGTGTTGGTGTGTTTGCCTTTGCACACACTCCTGCAGCCCGCTGTTGATGTGGCCCATTTCCTCGCATGCGTGTCTGTGCTTGTGTATCCGCATCAGTGTTGGTTATTTCCCCAGGAGCAAGTGTGTGTTTTGATAGAGGCCATTTCCTGACAAGTGTGTGTGTGTCTTGAGTGAAGAATGTCGGGCAGGAAGTGCTCCTCCCGGGGAGGGTGATGTCATGGCCGACAGCTTCCTGTTCTCTGAGCCAGTGGAACAGGCTGACTCCTCAGCTTCACGGTGGGTAGTTAGCACTTGTGAACCAGGTTTTGGTTCACCTATCAGCTGTGTCGGGTCTACACCTTTGCTTAAAATAAAACACAAATAAACATCGGGTCAGCGTTTTTTTAAACACATCATTTTTCCAGGCTCATGTATGGCTAGTTTATCTCAGGTCCCTCTCTTGCAAGCAGGGAACCCCCTTATTGTTTTGGTTGTTATGTTTGGATGCACTTCCTGGGGTGAGAGGTCATGTGTTGCCTTGGCTGGGCTAACGTGCACTAGTGAATAATGTATGTCATTGACTTTATGTCAGCCCTGCCAGCCCCCCAAGCAGAGCCCACCCATGTTTAATTCATCCATCTCATTTGTGTGTGTGTGTGTGTGTGTGTGTGCGTGTGCCTGCAAATATGTGTGTGTGTGTGTGTCATTTAGAGGCCCAGTCTGCACCTGTCCAGCCATTAGCCCCCTTCTCATTTGCATTTGATGCTAATGCGGTTTACTGGCAGTGCCTTCCGTCCCCGTAGCTTAGTTTCATTTTCATATCCATGACTGTGTTAGTGAGAAGGTGAAGGCTCACACTTGCACCGCAGTGATCCTCTCACTGTACACGCTGACACCTGAAGGTCTTTATCATTTGCTTTTCTTTTCCACATCTTGGGTCAGTTTTATTTAATGCAAGATTGTGATTCTTTTTTTCTTTCCCTTTTTTTTCTCACAGCTGGTTTTCTGTTGTCCATCTCACCACCTATCAGTAGTTTGGCATTTCTCTAGGAGGGAAAGAGAAACTAGAAACACCCTGGGAGTGACACTTGCACGTTCAAGTTGTCTTGCACTGTCTCCTCAGCGACTTTTTTTGTTTCCTTCATAACTTTTATGATCTCGCCTTGGCTTGATTTGTTGCCTTTCTTTTTTTTCTTTTTTTTGGGGGGGGAGGGGGGGTAAATGTGCATTTTCTTTTTTGTGCAGTCTTAAGCAGGATGCTATGGGAGGCTTTGAAAAGTACTGGCCCTTAGCTGGATCTGGTTGTTTGAACAGGGCTCGGGGGCAAAGAGGCGAAGTTGCCGGCTCATCGATATGCAAGCAGAACTCCCCTACCTCAGGTGCTAACGGCCTTGCAGAGCTGCCTGAGCTGCCTCCAGCCCAAGTGCACATGCAGGCATGCGCATGCCCAGTTGCAAGGAATCCACAGGCGTTCAGAAATATAGCATGCACAGATGTACACTGACCTGCAGCTTTTTGCATCTGTTTGCTTGTGTTCTCCCCCCCCCCCTGCATTGGAGGAAAGCATGTCCCCAGGGTACGGGCAGCTACGCTGATTGACAGCAGGGAGTTTGGAGGTCGAGGAGCCTCTAAAACAGCGCTGCCACTTTCTCTCTCATCCAAACCTACAACCTCCCCCCAAAAGCTGTCTCACTTTTATTTGCGATAAATTACCACGCAATTCTCAGAGTTTATGCCTGGGAATTGTTCTGGGGGGGTGAGTTACTTCGTATCAAATTAACCCTGGATAAGTTCGTTTTGTGGAAAGGAAACAATTAGGTACATGTTGAACATATTATTTTATTAATGCTTTTTGTGGGCATGTGTGTGTTTGTGTGTTTTTGTTTGCTTAATTCTTTCCCCCAATAAACTAAAACTGAGCTGCAATCCCACTTTATAGGTATTTAAGCTGATTCTCTCCCCCCTGCTGAATGAAGGTAACAGCCAGTTTATTAGTCCATATAAAACATCATTTACAAATGTCATAACAGTGAAAAGTTCATAGTTTCACAACACCAGGGTTTTGGGATTTTTTTGTTTGTTTTTTGGCCGGAGCCACATAGCACCGTTGTAAGCTCTATTTTCTCTCCAAACTGCTTTGTCATTACTGCTTGACATTCCCCGCTTGACCTGGCTGCTCTCCTTGGCTGTTCCCTCTGCCTTTGTGTCAGTGTTTGTTCTGTCCCAGAATGGAGGGGTTTGGCTGGCCAGAACTGACCCAAATGAGTAGCGTCCTACTTCTCTGAGAGCTATTTAAGACATTTTTTGGTGTTGGAAATTGCAGGTTAGAGAGATAGGGATAGAACGGGAGTGAAATAGAAGGAAGATATATTTGCACATGCAAAGGACCTCATGTGCGAGTGTGTGTGTGGTGTACTGCAAGTGAGGAAAGAGTAACGTTTTCCAGGATTTAGTCCATGATTCGCCCTAGAAGATGCGCTCAATTTGCTTTTCAAATGAGGCGTGAAGAGCATGTGTGTGCGCGTGCCCCTCCAAGTGTGATGCTATACATTTGGACGTGCAAAGCTGTGTGTGTTAGTGTGTGAGAGGCTTTGTTTTCCCCGTGCTCTGATGTGCGCAACCCACTAAGTGCTCTCTCACAGCCAATGTGATACACAGCTGCCCGTGTTGCTGCTCTTAATTGAATAGACACACCAGCTCCTCTCAGTGAAGGATACTCGTGCATCCTTTCGTAGCAGGCTGAGCCAGTGTGTCATCAAGCAGTGTAGCTTCAAGCTGCCCCGATCGCAGCCCTCACTGATGATTCATTGTTTACTGATTGTTTATGCTAAGTGAGGACACAGGCAGTATGTCTCATGCCAGCTCCATACACCTCCCCAACCCTCCTGATGTTTCACTTCCTATCAGCCAGTAGTCCCTCCTCTGGTGTTTTACCTCAGCGCCGTTGCCCAGGATGTAAGTCCAGGTGTCCAGGATGAGCGCTTGTGACACGCTGTGCCCGAGCAAGATGTATATTCTGTTGATTGTTTTCCATCAATCTGTCCAGGAAGAATGGATCGCTGGCCAGGCACTGCGAGCGGTGCTCTCAGTTTCACATGTCACAATGGAAGGAAAACCTGCACGCCATGTGGGAGATTGGGGGGTGGGGGGAGATGTGCTCTGTGATATCGGCCTTGGGATCCTGCGACAAAGTTACAATATTAAAAGTCATCTTCTGATTATTCTGCGCAAGATTTGCTTTTAGGTCCAGCGTTTTCAAAACCATAAAAAGAAGAAGAAGAAGAAAAAGCAACTAAAGGCTATTTAGTTACTATGTCATCCTCTCCCAGTTAAACGTCTTCATATCTGCTCTTATATATGAATTCTGTGACACTGAGCTTGACTAATTTGAGCTGCGATGTTAAGAGACAAAAGGAAATCTTCAAAGTAGCATCTCTGCCATAATTAAATGTAAAGCAGTGGACGTCAGTGTGCAGACAATTATGGTCAACAGCTCAGTTTGATCAAAGGGATGATATATTCTTACATTCCTAATATATTCTTTTCTTTTTAACTTTGCATTAATCAACAACAAATGAGACCTAAGCACATGTCGCTGTTCCACCTCAAAAAGCAGAGCTGGATTTAAAGGCCTTTGTTTGTGTTTATGTAACTCATGTGGGGAGACAAAGTAAGGCGTAGGCAATCGACTGAGGCACTTTGTTGTTTTACACCGCCTTCACCCCCCCTCTCTTCTGTGCGCGCCTCTATCGTTGTTTGCTTGTTTACTGAGTGGCTTGACCTCACTCGGAGAAATGTTCACTTGTTTCCTTTGCTTCTGCGTCTCCTTCTGCAATCTGTGTTGCTCCCTCTGCTCTTCTCCATCCATGTGTCTCCCCTATCTTCCATCTCTCTCCCTGTCTGTCTGCCCCTCTGCCTATGTGTCTTTTTCTCTTTGGTCCTCCCACTCAGAACTCCAGATTTAACTCTGGAAGCTTTTCGGTTAATCACACTTGGAATCTTCCTCGCTTTTTGAACGCTTCTTCCTCGGCAAACGCGTTCCTCCTCGATCTGCTCCTCGGCTGCAGGAGAGACTGCGCGCTAATTATCCCCCCAGTTATTGGCTTCCCCAAACACAGGAGCTGTGATTTACATGAGGTGACATTCAGTTCAAACACACAGACCTTTGCAACCTTTTTCTCTGGAAAACAATTAACAGTGCCGCTTTCTCTTCTGCCTCTCTCTCTCTTTGCCGTACCTTCTCTTTTTTCCCCTCGCGCGACACCGCTCCCTCCCTGCCTCCCTCTTCCTCTGGCTATTGTCTTCGCACAAACAGACAAGATTTACTGCCAAAAGAATGAAGGGGTGTGTGAGGTGTGACTGGCAAAATTGCTGGTGTATTTTATTTTTTTTTTTATATTTTTTTTGTCTTAGCAGGCAATTACTTGCTTGTTAATTTACAGCTATTCTGTTGAGGTAGCTTTTCAGAGAGGAGTTTGGAGGAGCCTTCGAGAGAAACAGATAAGGCGCCAAGTTTAGTTTTGTAGAGCTGAAGCGGACTTAAATTAGGTCACGTTTTTACAAAAAGAAAGAAAAAGATAAAATAAAAGCACTTTATCAGATTCGTCTGTATTTCCTCCATTGACCTGAGTAAATATGACACACGCTCCCTCACACGCACACACCTATGAAGAGACGTATAGCCTACACAGGCACGTTCAAACACAAAGACAAACTTACAAGCGTGCCGTTAATGAAGCGCATCTCTCTTCTGTCATGACGCCCATGTTAGCATGACAAGATGTTTACACACACGATCACGCCAGCACCTCTGATGTGGGCCCGGATCAAAGAGAGATAAGAGGAGAGAGAAAAGAAGAGGCAGGGACGCGACGGTGAGCGTCAGGTATGGGATGCTTTTCTCTGTTTGACAGGAGGACGGTTGTAATAGTACCCCACTGAGAGGCTGAGAGTGAGACAGATAGACAGACAACAGAGAGGGAGGCGTATACCTGGAGAAATATATTCTGAAAAAGGGAAGACTTTTCTTCTTCTTCTTCTTCTTCTTCTTCTTCTTCTTCTTCTTCTTCTTCTTCTTCTTCTTCTTCTTCTTCTTCTTCTTCCACTGCAGAGGACTTCTCTGAACTCAACCTCATTCTCAAATCTGGAGGAAAACAATTAGATCCACCCGCTTCCCCTTGTCCCGCAGTGTAGATTACAAATGAGCAAACCTGGCATTTATCACATTACTACAAACATTTATTAAAGCCGGTTCCCCTCTAAAGCTGCAGAGATAACAGTGGGTAATTGCAGAGACTGGCTCTATTAGTTAAGTATGCCTAATGTCACTGCCTCAGAGCATTAATGGACGCCGTAGTATTATGTTCCTGCACTCATTACCACCCCACTCCCCTTCAAACAGATACACACACACACATCCACACATCATTCTCTCCCCCTTCTCCATTGACCCTGCAGCAGGAGTCTGTGCCACTCTAATGAGAAATGGAAAACACTGCTCCGCGAGCTCCAAGACACGTACACACACACACACTCATTCACACATATACACGGACACACGCACGCTCAATGGGAGACATTACAAGGGGACAGAGGGGTACACTATAATCACACACGCCCAGGGAAACAATTGTGCTGTTATCAGAGTGATCACATTATAAAAGTTTAATAAACACCAAACGGCCTAATGGTGAATTAGCCCGCATCTGCCCCGTGTTGTGCCAGGCTATAATTAGTGATTTAACAGAGACAAACAAATGTTTTTTAACCAGAGTTCGTCGCAGCTTTAACAGATTTTTAGTCAGGCATAAATTATCGAGTTTGTGCCGAAATTAAAGGGAAATGAAGGTCTTTATTCTGCGCTCCTCTTGACTCCAAGACACTAAAAGTCTCACACACACACACACACATACATGCGCACACACAGAGGCATACAAACACTGAACCACCAAGAGGAGAGTTTGGCTCAAACCCCAGTCTGGTTTTCTAAGTGGCACTTGAGATGTGTATGGAGAGAGGCGGATGGGTGCTTGAGATTGTTGAGGAGAAGAAGAGAGAGAGAATGAAGGGGGGTGGTGGAGGGGGTGGAATGGAGAAAAGAAACAGGAAGAGATCGTGGTGAATGACGTGTAGTAAGTCAAGAGGAGGTGGGGGGCACTTTCTTTCTTCCCTCCCTGCATGGGCAAATGCAATTGTGTGACTGTTTTAATACGTGTGTTTTTGCGTGGACACATATGCATGTGTGCATATGTGGGCAGGGACGGGAAATCGATGACAATTTATAATTTAACAATCACAGGGACTATCAGTTTTTATACAGCCTCCATACTCATTCATCAATATTACATCAGGACTCAGACTCTCTGTGTTAGGGAGTAGGAGGGTGAGAAAACAGCTGAGGAGAGAGAATATGGCTTTGGTCCAGTGTGTGTGTGTGTGTGTGTGTGTGTATGGTGGGCTTGGGGGTGTTGGTAAAGGGGGGGAGGAGGGCATCTGCTGAGGTTGTAGAAAACATGGCTTCCAGCATACACAAATGTGCAAACGCACACCCCAAGCTGCATGAGTGTATGTGCGTCTGCATCTGTCCGGCTGCTTTTGTGTGTGTGTATAGGTGTGTACGTCGTTGTGTGTGCGTGCATGTGTGTGCGTGTATGTGTGTGCGTGTATGTGTGTGCTTGCCAGCTGAGTGACAGCTTACTATTGATCTGTGGGAGGCCACGGTGTCATTAGACCCAGTATGGACCAGCAGGCACACGTGGAGGTCAGGGCACAGAGTTTGTGCATAAGTGCATGTCTGTGTGTGTGTGTGTGTGTGTGTGTGTGTGTGTGTGTGTGTGTGTGTGTGTG
>NW_024582380.1:3090972-3113779 GCF_018398535.1 Haplochromis burtoni
GTGTGTGTGTGTGTGTGTGTGTGTGTGTGTGTGTGTGTGTGTGTGTGTGTGTGTGTGTGTGTGAAGGATGTTATTATGCAGTCTTGGTCCCTAGTGAGACTGAGGAGGCAGAGAGAAGAATCAAACTCATTACTGAAACCAGGCCAACCTGTGTTAGGTGCTCTGCTTTCCCACACCCAGAGAATTAGCCACACAGAGATCCACCTCGTATTTCTCCTTCTCACTCACTCTCTCTCTTTGTATGCATGTGTGTGTGTATGCTTATACTTTTTCCCTTTTCTTCTTCTTTCTGTCTCCGTCCCTTTCCCTACCAACCCCACCCCTCCCCTCCACCCCCTCCCCCATTCCCCATTGCTGATGAGTGAAGGTACGTTTGAGGAATCTCACCGCTAGCTGAACCTGCTAAGATGAGATGAAACGCAGACGCGGAGCATCTTTCGATCACATTCTGTCTCACCGGTGGTCTGCCTCTTTCTTGTATCCCGCACCCAACCCGTCTTTCAATCTCTCTTTTCGAATAGCAAGAACGTCAGTGACTGCCGCCCGTTCCTCGTCATATAAAAAGCTTTATCATGCGCTTCACCCTCTCCACAACACGCGAAATACCGCCAAGCCGCTCAGCTGCATAAAGAGGGGGACTGAAGAGCCTCATGTTTGTCTTACAGAAACAGAGAGCGAATGGGATAATGAGGTAGACTGGGGAGGAGAGACAAAGAAAAAGAGGACGTGACATTGTTTTGCTGCAAGACTGGCCGTCGTTCATCAGTCTGCGAGCAGCGTGGTGTCCTCCATCTCACTCTCCCCAGTTATTTTTACCAAAGTGCTGCTGCTTTGATCAAGCCGACATCACAGAGAAGGAGATGGGCATAAAGACATTGAGAGGGGGGTTAATATTGGAACACAATTGACGGCTTGTCACTTTTTAGCTCCCAGGCACCAACATCGCCAAGTAGTTAGTTAGAGAGCGTAAGATAGAGAGGGGGTAACACACACATACACTCACATATACACCTCCAAGAGCTTTTTGTGTGCTAAATAAATAACAACCACTGATGTAAATTGGTGTTTCCTGTAGTGTGCGGCTGCTCCCGGGATGTATTTTTCATGTCGAGGCATTTTAGAGTGGTTTCGGAGCGCAGCATGTACAACTAATGAATTTAACCCCCCGAAACTGAGTGTAAACTCACACAAATGCACAGTTTCGCTCTCATGCGCACATGCTCACTGGGAAGGGAGTCAACCATTTACCTGACCACAGGTGAGCCACGTACCAGGCGGCTGATTGCCACCCACGTCTTCCTCTCCACACAACTGTTCTCCACCCACCGGGATCCAAGGGGAGGCGCCAGGGGCAACATTAGGCTGTAATGGCAAACTATCAGAGACATTGAGGGTGCGGGAAGCTCACTGCTGGTCGACTGATCTCCGGCGTTTCACTGACAAGGCCTCACATGTTCACTAGATTTGTTTTATTGGGTGTTTTTTTTTGTTCTGTTTGCTCGTGGTAAACACTCACCTCTTGTAACAGGCAGCTACTGCCTCTGTCACACGAGGCTGTCAACACAACATTCAACCTGCACCATAATCCACATCACACTGAGCTGCACAGCATACAGATACACACACACACATGCATGCGAGATGTACTGTATGTATGAGCGAAATAGATGTACTCAGAGGCAGCTTAAATGCATATAAGGGCTGTTAAAGCTGTGTTTATGGGAGGCATTTGCATAGTGTTCACAGCGCGTTCTGTTTCCCATACACACACAGGCGCAAGCACACACTCCTAAGAGGCACTTCTCTACCACAAACACTCTCAATACGCCTTCCTGACTTTAAAAAAAATGAAAGAAGCTTGATTGAGGCAAAACAAGAAAGGCTGTTTTTTTTCCATATTTCCTGTTTCAATAATTAATATGCATGAGTTTTATGGCCGCTTAAGATGCGATCAATTATTCATTAACAGCATGTTAATTGCATCCACAGTCGTGAATATTTAACCAAACACTAAATCAATGAGGTCGAATGAGCAGCAATATGGACACTTTATAAGCTTTGCCAAAAAATTAGGTTAGGCTTTAATGAAAAACAGGAGAGAACAGATTGAAAAGGGACAAAAAAATGTGAAGAACCAGCTTCACAAAAGGAAGGGAAGTTTGTGTTAGAAAGCAAACAACTGGAATAAATGCATGATCGTTGTAATATTATAGTCAGTAACTCTTAGCCTTTTCTCCCGTTTTGTCTCTTTTTTTTCTAATCTCCTTTTTTAAATGGAGAGGATGTAATCTCTTCATCTTTGCCCACTGTAGCCAGCCTTTTTTTCACTCTCAAAGACTCCAGACTCCTTTGTCCTGGATCTTTGTGTGCTCGTGTGTGTGTGTGTGTGTGTGTGTATGTGTGTGTGTGTCTGCGTGTCACAGCGGTGTCTGGACAGTGACATTTCTCTGCTTGGATAACCATCGCGCCCTCTGTCCCTCTGTCCGTCCAGCCATGACGCAGGGTAATGTCACCTGTCAGTCTCAAACTCCTACTTACAACCGCTGTCCCCCACCCCTCCTCAACTCTCCCCCCACTCCATCCGCATGGAACTTCACCACCCGTACACCACCTTCTCACTGCGACCCTAACTGCCCCTTCCCTGGACCTCACCTGGGGTACAAAGCCCTCACCATCTTCCTTTTCCTGCTCCTTTTGTCCTCTTCTCCACTACCTCATATGACTCCATATCCTCTTGGTCTTTCATTGCACATATCCAAATGGCAACCCCACCCCTTTATTCCCCCTTATTTGCCCCCCTAGGACCCCAAAATATGGCATAGGAAGACAGCACATATAGCACTAGTCAAAGTCAGCAAAGTCAGGGGGGTGGGAAGTTGACTTTTTGACTGGGCCCAGTTGCATTCTGCGCCTGTTTTCAATTATTCTCCTGGCACTGGCAGGGTGGAGGTTTATGTATTATATGGGAATGTAATTGACTATAACTGCCCTCTTAACATTAACCAGGTGTACTAGCTGAGTGTGTGAGATTAGGCCCCGGGACTTGGCTGTTATGGAGTGTTGGCCTGTCTGTGAGGTTGTGTTGTTGTTGATGTATTTATATCCTACTCCTGTGCGGTGCCGCCCATTACCACCGCATTTAGATGTGCCTTTCCCCGACTCTGTGCGCATTTCTGTGCATGCCTGTGCTTATGCGTGCATGCACTAAGCTCCCGCTTGCTCCTTTTTGTGCAACTTCCATCATGCATCTGCCTGTGTGCGTGTAAGAGTGAGAGAGAAAGTAAAGAAAGAGGCAGGATACAGATACAGCCTGCTTCAAGGGGGGCCTGACTTTACAAGGACAAAGTCAAAATGGGCCCATTCACAAGGCTGACATGCTGTGATTTGTATGTATAGTGGTGTGCAGCCTGCAGGGCACTAGCCCAGGGGCTATCACAGACACCCAGACCAGTACACCAGCAGGGGGAGGTGATGGAGGCGAATCGAGATTGTGTGTGTGTGTGTGTGTGTGCATCAGTGTTTGTGTAAAGAAAGAAGGGTGTGTGATGGAAAAAAAAGAAGCATCAACAGGCTGTCAATCAAGCCCTAGCCACAGCTTGTCACTCCTCGATAGAGCTCATCCGGGGGAGAATGGGAGTCCCTGGGACCCCGAGAGGAGAAAGGAGCAGGTGCTGGAGGGAGGGCGGAGGCAGCAGGGAGGAGGTGACTGTCTGCCTGTCTCAGTGACTCAAGCTTGATTTGATATTTGATACCGAGCATGTGGCATTTGAATGCAAATCTATTTTGATTGTCTCACCGTCTGATAGGGTTAAAAGGAATCTATAGGGGATATGCATGCGTGCATGTGTATCAGAGGGCCGGCTGGAGACATTCACATGCACAATATAAAAAAGAGAATTATTCAGATGGATTATATTACTGACCATTTTGCCTGCATCAAGCAATCCCCCGTCTGCTCTCAAAGTGATATACAGATATTTAATAGAATAAATTCAAAAGGTAAAAAGGTCAGAGGTCACACAAATGGGCCATGTAGTCATCATCGCCTCCTTGATGTTATAGCAGAACTGAAAAAACTCAACTGTGTGCACACACATGATGTGCACATGTACATCTGAAAATCTGAGCCCGTGCAGGATAATTATTTTTCCTGTATGCACGTGGAGGATTGTGTTTAAAAGCAAGCATGCCAAGTAGGTAGACAGACGGACAGATAGATCGATGGATAAAGTCGGTATTACTGCAGTATGGAAATCTGAGGCTCAGTTCCCCTCCCAATTAGAGTAGTGACTTCTGAAATGCCATAATACCCATTAATTAGCAGGCTGCTATTTTCTCAGTGATTTGGCTAATTAGTCTGCGAGGCTCTACACTATCTGGACCATTATTATTGGGCTGAAGCCATGCAAGCACACTCGCGTGCACGCCCGCGTTCAAGTTGGTGCACAAACACGAGCGTACTCACCATGTACCTTACAACTGGAAGCACAGTCGAGACTAATTTAAGTGGCATCATTATTTGCTTGCGGGACAGCATGAAAGAGTTTCAGCTGAAGAATGGTTTGATGAAGAGGCAGACACACACACACACACACAAACACGCACATTGCCCTCATCGTTAGCTATATGGTCTTCGTAACATGGTACTGATACTGGCAAAAGCCCATCCTACTGTTAGAAACATAAGGAAAGCTTTTCAGCCCTCTGTAATGACTTGGCATGTATGTGTGTGTGAGAAAGAGTGTGTGTGCAGCTCTCTCTCTCTCTCTCTCTCTCTGCTTCGACAGTCCATCAGTGTCTCCCACCGGACAGACAGGCCACTGACACAGCACCACAAGGCCAGGAAACCTCTTCAATCACTCCCTCACTTTTCCTTCTCTGTCAGGCAGCAGAAAGACGTGATTGATCTGTTGTTTCATCACCACCATGATAAAAGAAAGAAGTTGCTCTTCTTTCAGTGTGTGTGTTTGTGTGTGGCATCCACCTTCTTAAAACTTTATTAATCATCTTCATCAATAACACAGCCCTAACATTGGTCATCTTATACTTCGCATGTGTATGTACGTGTGTTTGCACGCACGTGTGAGTGTATGCTCGCACCCCTTGCAGCCCGGTGAACTTCATAAGTGTCCCATCACCACTTTAATCAAATTACTTATGAACCAAAATTGACAGTTTTCATTAATTATAAAGGATTATTCTAATTGCGATTCAAATTTATTCATTTAGAACAGACGGCATTCAGTAATGTTTCAGGAAATTTGCATATTAAATGGAGAGGGTAGGCGATTAGCTATGCTAATGTATGCATGATTCCTTATTTTGTGATTGGTGGGCCATATGTAGCAGGCTGGGGGTGTGCAGGTGAGGAGTCTAGAAGGAGCTGTAATATGTTTGATAAACACAGAAGGATGCAAGGCCAAAACATACACGTGCACACGTATTTGCACACACACACACACACATCTGTGTTCAGTATCAGTCTCCCTCCGTCACACACTCTTTCTCTGTCTTGCATTTTCTCGGTCTCACCCCGCTCCCTGTTTCCACATTCCTCCCTCAAGACCCATTGGAGGAAACAACTTTTCACCCGAGAACAAACATGGCACACTAATTATGTTTCTGATTTCTGATCCTGCTGCATTTAGAAACATAACCTTGAGCCTGTGTACAGTCACAGTCACAGTTATGATTTAATGTGGTGTTTAAATGGAACAAAAAGAAAGAACTTTTGCGAGCGGCACATTCATCCCCACAATGTATGGGGCCGGTCCAGGGTTGACACAGTGCTCTTTATCAAGCTATATATAGTCGATGCATTATGCATTAAGTTTAACATGTGCTTAAATCAACAGTATTCAATATGAATGCATCAGTCTTTAAGTAAGGCAGAGGGGAGAACAGTTAAGGTAAATGACTGCACGGGGAGGTACACAAAGCAGGCTGAAGGGCCCGGTCTCACACACACGTACACACACACACGTGCGCGCATGCATGCATGCGGTCACACACACCCTTCGGCTGTGTGGCGGTGTCAACCCAGGCTGATGACAGGGCCATTATTCACTGGTCAGTCCCACGAGGGCAAGGTTTGGGCTGGACAGCGTAGCAGCGCGTCCCAGCATGGCAGGACAGCGGTGAGGTGAGAGGGACCAGGACCCTTCATTACTCCCGTGGTTGGGGGCCTGGAGCCTCTCTTTCTCTCTTTGTCTCTGTCTCCATCAGATTAATGGGCCAGGCCCGACAGAGGAAGTGTTTCAATCAGTGCCGCCTGCCAAGATTGTCCATCACCTAGACAGCCTGCTATTCATCATGGCTTTGATACACAGATGCACATACACACACACATGCACAGATGTTTATTTGGTTGCATTTTTCTGTGGGTGGTTGTGGCGTAAAGCCAGCCCACAGGTAGCGATCTTATCCGGCTACAAGTTGTCGAACCGGGCGCTCTTTTCTCCGTCATCAGGAAGGCTCTCATTTCCTTGTGTCAAAGCGCTCGGCGCACAACTTCTCAGCTGAATTTTGAATGATCTTTTTCGGATGAAATGGATGAAACACAATTGGTTAAGTGTCTCTGGGACTTCTGTCCCCAAGCTGGGACTTGAGTTCCGGATCCAGGGGGAAGCGAGGAGAGATCTTTCCCCAAGCAGAGCCTCTCCCCGAGCGGCAAAGGCACAGCGTGGATCCCCCCACGCTCCCTGACCCGTCGTCTCCCTCCTCCTGGGTCCATTTGTTCTGAGAAATATTTAACGACAGGGCAAATTCAACCGGCATGACGTGCACACACATCGAGCAGATAAAGAGGAGGATGGGACGATGCGTGGAGTGAGCTCGAAATGAATTTTTCAGCGCAGTGAGATGTTCTATTTGAATAAATCATGACACTTAAGATAGACATGAGGGCAGTATAGAGGTGCCCACCACTACTTTGAGGAGTAGCACTCCAAAGGAATGAAGTGCGTGTTTGGGAACGAGACAGAGAAAAATGGCCTCTCTTTGTCCATTTACTTCAAAGTTTTTGTGTTCAGTATTATTTTTTTTACATATTTAGTTAAATATTTTCTCTTTTTAGTCAAGTCACATCACTTTATCTTGCACCGGGTGTTTCTGTCACTGTCTATCTAAAGTGGGCCATTGCAGACTATTACAGGCTGGTGTCCGAGACTGAGGGCCAGGCCCAGAGACAGACCTGGTTCTGGATTATTAATGTCCCCCCAACCCCGTGGAGCCAGGCCGCCTCCTCCACCCAGTGCCACCCCCCCTTCCTCTGCACTACACCCCTGGGGTCAGCCTGCATGGCTCCTGGTGCAAGGCCCCCCTCATAAATCTCCCTAAATTAGTGTGTGTATGTGTGCACGCGCGCGCGTGTGTGTGCCTCCATGCTTAAACATATACTGCAGGCAGGGAGACAGGTCACCACAAAAACAAGCCAGTCAGGCTCTCGGTTGAAGTGTCAGTGATGCATGGCGGAAAGAGTGCAAGAAAGAGTTGCAGAGGAAAGAAAGAAAATGAGAAATGAAACACGAGGGGAGGAAAAGAAAATATACAAAACAGGAGTTGAAGAAGATATTTGATTCCGTGAGAGCGCCGGACTTCGCTTTTAGTTTGGTCGCCTATTTATTGCTCCTTTAATATTTTTTTCTTGTTTTTTTGTGCTGTAACATTATATTTGCTTACAAATATTTACACTTAATTTGAATCTGCCTCTGACTTCATTAGGATTGATTTCCTGAGCAAATCTTAATTCTTAATTGCTGAAGTGCAGGAACTTCCATCCTTCTACCTGCCTAGATTAGTTCAACATGTCCCACGGTGGTAACAGGCATGGGGAAGTGCTGTTGTGTCACTTAGTTAACCCCGGAGACAAATGGCTCCCCTCCGGAGCACAGTGAATTACACACCTCATGAAGCATATTAGGAGCCAGACACAGGGGCTTTTCTTCTGGAGATGATCTGTACAGCAGAAATGGATGGAGGGAGAGGAGAGGGCTGAGTTATGGTATCACCCGCAGCCATTTTTACAGCGCATCAGCATCAGAACAAAACAGAGAGAGAGAGAGAGAGAGCAGCATGAGGAGGGGCGAGGGAGAAAGAAATGGCAGAGAGATGTCCAACAAAAGGTGGAAAAGATAAATAAACCAAAGCTGCGGAGGAAGATAAAAAACCCAGAGTTCCAAAGTTATCTGTGTTAGATTTGACAAGGAAAACAACTCTTTACCTCATTTGTGGCTAATGTGGCAAAATTATTAGAAAATATAACAGCATTGTCCCTCGGAGGCTTCATTGCTGTTAGCTAATCACTTAGACAATCTTTATCACCACAGTAATAATATTTAGATGCTACAGGGATTACTTAAAAGTTGTGTTATAATTGCTTTTCCTTGTTTTGTTTTTTATGGGCAGAGGGTGAGTTTGTGTTTAATTGCTCCAAAGTGACAAATAATGCCCCTTATGATATGATGAAAGTGTGAGATCATTAAATTACTACGCCGACTGGCTGCGTGTGTTTATTCGTTCAGGGTTTTTTTTTTCTGCTTTTACAAATTTATGCCATGAGGCTTCAAGAGGCCAAGCAGTTATTTTCACAAATTCACTTCCACAGCCATTTCTAGATTTGGAGGGGGGGTAATTACGTGAAAGCAAAATGGTTTTATTTCATTTAATCCAGCCGGCGCAGCAATTTGCACTGGTAATATTTGTAGCTGTGGAGTCTGCACAGTAAAACAGCTGAAAACCACAAGAGTTTCAAATACAAACAAGGTAGAGGGAGGCTGTAATCGAAGCACGACCGTGCGCGGGAGACAAGGGTGCGTGTAAAGCAACTGAAAATTGATGTCTTCAGAGAAGATGCTGTTTTATTTTTACATTTACTATGTGTAAGACTTAAAAAACATCATATGCTGGCCTGAGGAATATAAATACAGAAGTAAGGAGGCAAAATCCCCAAACACACACACAAATAAGTTGTCAGGTTATCCAAGTGCTTTTCGGCGTTCGGCTTATTCGTTTCATTATTTTCTATAAATCTTATACAACTACATTCCCCTACGTCTCCCTATAGTAAAAAAAAGTAAAGAATTAAAGATACTGACTTTGGTAGGACTGACTCTGTAGGTCCTGAGCCTGATAAGATGTAATGTGACCATGATTATTTTGCTTGGTGTTCCCATTTTCTTGGACCAAACTACTCTCACACGCCGCCATGTGCATGGAGAGAGTGAGAAGCAACAATTGTTAAACATCAAATGGGTCCCCTATTGATCAAAAGCAAAGAAAACAGTATAATAGGGAGCTGAATCGAGCAAATGAGAGAATTACAGGCTATCTGTCCATATTTACCGGTCAGCTGTCAATCAGATTATCCATAAATCCGTATGGTAATCTCCTTGCTAATGCATATCCACCCCCCACTCCTACAGCACACACCCACACTCTGTTGATCCATGTAAATGTGTGCCAGTGGTGATTCCAGTCCCCTCGGCTCTCCCTGGGAGACGAGATGGAGCACAGAGGAACCAGCTCGCTGCAGTTTTGTAATGTTTCCACACGGCTGACTCGAGACACCTTAAGTCATGTAAATAATGAATCAGATGATGCGCGGTTGTGGGAGATCCGCATGCTGACATATAGAGCAGCATATGAGGCGTGCTGACTTTCTCTCGCTGTGTTTCAGGAGCAACCCAACCCCCTCCTCCAAACTCTAATATTTAACCCTCTGATTTAGTCACCTCTGACTCGGCTGACCCTAACTTTTCTCCTTCCACTTATCCATCATCTATCTGTCATGAATAGCGGAGCAAGAGGAGGAGGAGGAGGGCAGTTGAAGAAAGTGTAGAATCGATGAATTAAACAGGAGGCGCAGCTAGGAAGGTGGAGTATGTTGGACAAGTGGAGGTAGGCCACAGCTGTCTGTGAGGCTGCTCCCTGACCTCGAGGAGACAAGAAAGTTGGGAGACCCTCAGTCTGTGGGGTCTAACAGCCACTGTAAAAAAAAAAAAGGGGGGGGGGGACTCCATCTCTCTGCTTCATGAATTATTGAGATATTGGCCTACAGCTTCTAAAATATACAGGAGGGTGGTCTGTCTCTCCTTTCAGATTTCACATACTGTCTACTCGTCTCTCTGTCTATGTTTCTATCAGTTTCTCCTCTCACTTTCTGCCTCCTCTGTTTTTTCCCCTCTTTTTCTCCCCTCCCCTTCTCATTTCGATTTGGCCGCTCGAGCCAGCGAGACTGTAAATCAGAGCACAAACAAAGCCAAAGAATAAAACAGAGCATCAGAGAAAGACAGTTTGTTATTGAGAGCATATAAGAGTCTTTTTTTCTTCTTCTTCTTTTGCTTCAAGAGGAGCATCTACCACTAACCAGCTGTCACGCATTTAAAAGTTGTCAGGGATAAATTCACGAGTTCTTGTGTTACATCAGATGCTTATAATGCACACAGCAGTAGGCTGGCCCTTGGAATGAGACATAACTCCAGCTTGTCCATTTATCTTCTTTGCTCCTTTCTCTCTCTCTTTTTTTTTCGTATCCCTAGATGAAGCAATTGTCCAAGGCACGCTGCTACTTACAGTGTTTCTCTTGACATGTTTCTGTATGTGTGTCTGTGTGTGCCCGCGCGTGTGTGTGTGTGTGTGTGATGCGCTCACTCGTGCATGATTATATCTGAGGCGGTTGGCTCCAAACGCGCTGCCCAGTGCAGAATCCTAGCCATAACAAATGAACAGAGGGGAGAAAATAAGACATATGAAAGAAAAGCTGAGCAAAGGAGTGATTCTCTCACTGGCTGGTCGAGATCTGTATTGTAAGCAGTTTCAGCTGTCAGCACTTCTTTGAGCTACCTCAAAGGGAAGTGTGGGGGGATTGGGGCGGGGGGGTCGGTGGTGGTGGCGTGTGTTGTAGTTTCATTTTTCCCCTTTTGAGGGTTCCTGTTTATTTGTACACGGCGCTGTTTATTTTCGCGGCTCATTTGATTTCGGTGTTTTTTGTGTGTTTTCGTTGTTGTTGTTGTTTTTTAAGACAGACAGACAGCGCAGAAGGGAGAGTGACGAGACGTACAGTGGTGTAGGTTCAGTTAAAGAAGAAGTTGTCAGGCTTCGAGTCTTGAGGTGGGGCTAGGGAATAAATTGTCAGCCGTCCCCCTTCCTGCTTTTCAGCCCACCCCCACAACTCTCCCCTTTACTCCTCCGACCCTCCCTCTCTCCCCCGTTCTCCTTCCCCTCCCTCCCTCCTTCATTAAGTATTGATGCGGGTAGCCATACTTGCCATCTCAGCCTATTAATAATGCATGGCAGGTGCTGTTGATGTGGTCTCTCACACTGAGATTGAGAGAGGCAGGAATGACAACACTATGCTGCAGAGTAGCTACAGCACAACCTCCGTCACACGGCTGTGCAGCTGTGGGGGGTGGGGGGTGGGGGGTTCTGCGTCTGCCCTGGTGAGTTTATGGCAAGCTGTGACAGCAGCTCCAAGAGATGGATATACAAGGTAGCATCTTACTCAATATCCCGGAGCTGTTTTTACATAGAAAAGTGCCTTTGTCATAAACAACTGATGGATGATGGTGGGATAGTGTATGAGCCTTGTCTGCCACTGCTCTTTTATTTGTTTTATTTGTGTTGTGTGTTTTATTGAAGGGAGCTCGCACTGTTTCAGTGACTCACAGGTGCTGTTGCAACAGCTCATTCGGTTCTCTTGCTGTTTGTTTCTCTTGCACGTGCAGGTTCTTCCTCAAGTTCTTCCTGAAGTGTAACCAGAACTGCCTGAAGAATGCAGGGAACCCTCGAGACATGAGGCGTTTTCAGGTGATACATAACTGTCTGAATGCCTAGCTCAGTGTTTATAGTGGACAGGAGTAACACTTCTGTCTGTTTCTTCTTCTTCTTCTTTCTTTTAAGGCTACACACACAACCACAGCAGAATCTCCTTCCCTTCAAAGAATAACAGAAAGAATTCAAAAGATCTCTTTCTAGTAAAAATGTCCAGAAGCCACAGAGCATAAATGTTCAAAAGTTACAAAAGAATTAATAAACAAATGTCCTGAGGTCTCAGAGAAAAGCATCACAACAAAAGAACGTTCAGTTCTAAACCCACATATGAAAACGCCACAAACAAAGCTGCAAAATGCCTCATGAAACGATAAGTAGATGTGAACCCGTTAGGAATGATAAACCCAGCTTTCTATTTGAAAGCTCTTCAAAGCATCTTTCTGCTCTTTGCTTTGACAACTCTACAGTTTTGGATGACTCCTACTGCTCTCACAGCTTTGTTTTTGGTGGCAGCCACTGGCTCCTTTAAGGGAAAAAGCTCTGAGAATCCACTGTGCACACACTTCCTGTTCCTTCTGGAAGAAAGGCTCGCCACTGGCAGCCATCTTGGCAACAAATTTGGTGGTTATTTTGAAGCCCCTCTCTAAGTGAATGAGGAAATAGCAATAACTTTAATTTCAAAGGGACATAAGTGTTGCATGTGTAGAATCACCAGTGAATCAGAATCGATTTTTAAAAGTTTTCCTAACAAGTTACACTTTAACTCTTCATGTTATAATAAAAATACAAAATACTTTGCATGTGCATTTGTGCATCTAAACTGGCTAATAGATGTCCAGATGTGAACAACCCCCATATATGCATTCAAGGAATTCTCCTATGAATTTCTATTACGGATCATTGGTGTCATGTGTCCAGTGCAGAGAGCTGCTGGCAAAGGTAGAGAGGTATTTAGCAGCTAAAGAGCACGCCATTTCTCTCAGAGGTTGGTGGAGACCAAACCATAGCTAAAAGGAGAGTGCTCTACATCTACAGGATGTGTAAGTAGGCAAATGTAGGCTATGGTTTGCTAATACATCACCAACACATACTGTGTGTTCCCAGCTATTTTCTTAAGTGACCAAAGTGGGTTTTTTTTTTTTTACTAAACAAGCACCACAGATATGGTAAAGCAAGCAAAATAATGTCAAATTAACCCCTCTGGGACAACAAATAATGGAAGTAAAACTTAAAAAGTGTAAAACATACTGTTCATTAAAAGAAAACAAGTCCTAAAAGCCATGAACGTGTGAGACTATACGAGTAAATATTATAATGTAAATAGGAGTATTTGTTAAACGTGGGTTAAAGATTATGTAATGTGTGTAAGCGTGTGTGTGTGTGGGTGGGAGTGAATCTCAGGGTACACGTATGTATAGCGCAGGTGACTGGCAGGTCATGTGAAAGTAAGATATTGCTGTCATTCATTAGACAGGAAGGAGCAGTAGGGTCATCTAAGTTTATATTACTTCCTACTCACGTTCAAGCATAAAACTTGACTTACTTATATACAGATGATTAATATATTTGGGTTTTTTAATATTCATACATGTCAGTTGTGCTTTATTCTTTTACATGTTTAAAATAAATGTATATACTTTACAAAAATAGTGATTCATATGTTAAAACCCATTTATTCCTAGAAAATATATCAACCAGTCTTCATGAAGTGTTTGGTAAGTTGTAGATATAACAAAAGAAGTATAAACATGTTTACTTCAGTGTGAAAGTAAGTTAATCCACATAGCATTTTGCAAGAACTCCTAATGCTTGTCCGGCGTAATCACGACAGCGTTCAATTACTGAAGATTTGTAAGCAGCCACAACAGGGTGCTGGTTGTTGTTTTTAACACCTTGTTTCTCACTTTCTTTTGGTTTTCCTTTCTCTCAGGTGGTTGTGTCGACTACGGTGAGCGTGGAGGGTCACGTTCTGGCCGTCTCCGACAACATGTTTGTGCACAATAACTCAAAACACGGGCGCCGAGCTCGGAGGCTGGACCCGTCAGAAGGAACGCCATCCTACCTGGAACACGGTATTTAAAGCGAGAACAAAACACCTCGGCTCTCTTCCCCATCTTTCTTTGTCTCCTTCACTTTATTTCTCTCTCTATGACTCCACTCCTCTCCCTCCCTCTCTCAACCCCTTCCCCCCTGTCTGGCTCCACACTCAACCCTTCCTCTGTCTCCCACTCCACTCCCCTCCAACCTCCTTTCTTTCTTATCTCTCTCCTGTTTCCTCCTGGATTCTCACTTTCCTCTCTTGTAGGGTTTCTAACTCGAGCTAAGAGAGGAGTGAGTGGTAGCTAGTGAGTCTCTTGTCTCTCCCTTGTGGCTTGCTCCCCTCAGGTCTCTGCCTCTGGGCCTTCTACTCTGCCTCGCATAAGCACTATGTGTCTTATGAGGTCTGTTCTGCTTAAAGCCAACACTGGCTTTATTTCCTCGGAGACCTGCTTTTATCCTCCAGCCCTCCATCACTCCCCATCCCTCAGGTTTTCAAACACACCCATACACATACTGAAAAGCCCCTTGCACACACATACATACACACCCCCGCATGCACAGTCAAACCCAAACCTTTAATACTTCATAATGACATGTGCACATGATTTAGGAGCCTGCACTGATTCCCAAGTCCCTAATCCAGTTATTTTCTCATTTCGATTTCCCAGACATTGAATAAGAGAAACATATTTTTTTTTTCTTTGAGGAAAGTCAACCTCAGGGATGATAATGACAAAAAAATAAGCGGGGATTTACATGATGGCCTATAGTAGATTGCATTAAGATTGAATGTTATGGTTAAGTCTTTCTAATGACTATTCTCCAGAGGCAAGGTGGACCACTTGTCCCTGCGACTGGTCTCACAGATGATTAGAAAAGTTCACAAAGATGAGACATATTGGAGACGTCAGCGAGGCTTGGATCTTGCACATAAAGAAGAGTCCACACAGGACACCAACAGATGTTTCTCGTGTCGTAGAGATTTGTTTGGGAATTTCTTCCCCTCTGATTTTCAGTTTCAGTGATGGGAGTTAAAAAGGAGGAACAAGAGGAGTAAAAGGAACAGAACAGGTTACAGGGAGAAATGTAAATGTGATGAAAGAATGGGGGGAAAGTGCCCAACAGTGTAAAGAATAGAGAAATAATTTTTTTCATTAAAAAGAGGACAGTAGTTTCCCATTCCCCCCCACCCCCCTTTCTGGTGTGGGTTCAGTTTGTGTGCAGGATGCGCAACTTTGGGGCCCATTTCAGGCGGTAATAGATGAGCAGTGCATAGAGTTGAACAGATGGCACCGAGGAACACCCCAAAGTATAATCCTATCACATGGATTCACGTTCCACCATCTGGTTAATCCACACACACACAGATACACACATAAACACACACATGCACATCGAGCGCACATAATATCAGCGGCTGTGAAAAGGAGGCATCTTAGGCCATGATTACGGCCACAGATTGCTGCTTGGTGAACGCTGATCTCTGCAGGCGTATCGGGGGGCTAAATATCATTCCAGCTTGTTGGGGAGGATCAACAGAACAGGGAGTCAGGCAAAGAGCAAAGGCTAGGCTGCAGGGAAAAAAGTCAGCCTAGTCTAAAGTGGATTATGCCGCTTTACAGAATTACAGCATGTCTGACAAGCTGCATATCTGTTAAGGAGAGGAGATTTAGCTTGTATAAACATGTATTTTCCCAATGCTGTTCTTTTCTTCAATCACACCCAGCAATCATAACACCAAGAGATAAGGTCAAAAAGCACACTGAATGGCAGTTATTGAAAATGCTGCTTATTGTTGTGGTCCCACGTACTTTGTCCCATAAGATGCGAAGAATATGCTTAGAAGGAAAACACTGGGAGCTTAGAAAAACCCATTACAAATGTACCGGGCAGAAGCTGGAAGGAGTCCATGTGGTCGTGCTCTGAGACACTGGCTACTACACAGATATATGAAACAGGCAGCTGAGCAAGAGCTAAGTGTTTGGCTAATGAAGGCAGTGTATTCAGAGGGCAGAGCTACTGTTGGCTCTGCTGTGTTCCCCGGTCGCATGGCCTTTGATCAGACACTGAGCACACCTGACATTTACACGCCCGCACGCTTTGCCACGTGTCATAAAACAAGTGCACCGCCGCTGCCCTCACACGCGGGGCAGGGGTGATGTTTAATAACGGGGCGAATATAATCACTCTGATTAGTATTCCTCACTCGCCCCCCGACCCCTGGGAGAGAGGCGATAGGTGATATATGTGTATGTGTGTGTGCATGTGTGTTAAAGAGAAGGAGAGATGGAAAGTAGAGAGGACTATGCATGCTGCCAATAGCAAAAGACCTTCTAGGCTTTCATTAGGATAGCAGCTAATCTGTTTTTTGTTTTTTTGTTTTTTTTTCCAGCAACCCCCAGCATCAAAGCCATCAGCCCTAGTGAAGGCTGGACCACAGGGGGCGCAACAGTCATCATCATCGGGGACAACTTCTTTGACGGCCTACAGGTCATCTTTGGGACAATGCTGGTCTGGAGTGAGGTTAGTCACAATTTAGTCATATTTGTGTTGTTTTGTTTGTTTTATTTTTATTGGCTTGGTACACTTCTTATATAGCCAGTGTGGGCAAACAGTCTTTTAAATGCTTCATTTGGGAACCATTATTTTTACATTAGATTAAATACATAATTGTGATTTAAAAGTGCCCAAAAGTTTTGCAAAAAAACTTGTAACACTGTAGCATCACACTTTTGATAATGTTGTAATTATTTTATGGACAAATAATATAATCAGATAAAACCTTGTTACCCACACTGCAAAAAATCAATATTACTAAACAGAGAGCAACCATCTGCAAATAGCCTTATTTAAATTCCACCAAAACTACATCAAATGTTGAAAATGAGGCATGTTAAGTTGTTTCCAGCATATGGAAAAGCTGGGCAAATACATAAATAAAAATCACCTGGTGGAAAACATGGATCAGTGTGTGACGCTGTTGTCGGATAAAAACCAGAACCCTTAAAAAACGATTTTCCTTTATTTGAACAGAACAAAGCATATGTCGTTGTTGAGTCATGTTCAGCAGTGCTGATCATCTGAAGTCCCGCATCAAGCGAGAACAGGACAACATTTGGCTTTCACAACTACTCGGTTCCCAAACACTTGCATCGTGTTGTTAAAAGAAAAGGTGATGCAACACATTGGTAAACATGTCCCTGTCCCAACTTTTCTAAAACGTGTTGCTGGTGTTAAAAAAATCTAAAATTTGAGATTTTTTTTCAACAAAGCAAAGTAAATCCTTTTAGTTCCAACAAATCATATCACATGTTTATGCAATTCCTACATTATTATAGGGTTTAAATGAATGGGAAAGCACAGCATTCTGTTTTTGTTTGCATTTCACACAAAGTACCAGCATTTTTGGAAATGCTTTTTAATTGAAATAGCAGTCATGATTAATAAATGATACTATAAGAAATAACTGTTTGCAGGGCTATAAATGCATATTAGAAATACTTAACAATCTCAATAGAAGCCTATTGTTGCATTTCTCTCTGTCAGCTCTCACTTCTGTCATATTGCTATTCACCTCTCTTCCTGTCTTTTAATACGGTGCTATCTTCCGTCTTGAAATATATTCACATCGTACAGTATGAATCCCTTTGTAAGGAGCATCTGCTACATGACTAAAATGTAAATGGAGTCTATGTGTGAAATTGAAGGTCAGTGAGCAGCGCAGCTAAACAGCTTTCTCTTTAGTAAAGGAATAATTCTATAAAAAGCTCCTATATTATCTCGCTGAGAGGTGAGTGGGGCCAAACAATGCTAGAATGAAAGCCTAGCTAAGTGAGCAATGAAAAGGACAGCTAGAACAACACACACACAGATGCACACATACATGCGCACATACACAAAGCGCTGGCAGCAGCAGTGATAGCTTTTGAGCACTGCTAGTTTTGAGTGCTCGTTCACTACAGCGTGCAGGAAACAAGCACTCAGCGAGGTCTCATCTGTGTTTTGTCTTGTTACCGTTTTCCTTCAAAGACCCTTCAGCGTGAACACACGTGCGTGGCGAGCGGGCTCATCAGCTGCACTAAGTGAGCCTGTTTAAGACACAATTGTGCTTTAATGTGACTAACGGCAGCTTCAGCTGACAGACACGGAGACAGGGGCAGGCGCATTATACATTAACTCGCATTGTTCAATAGGCGTACGCAGAGGAAAAGTGTGTTTTATTCATAAACAGATAACTGCTTTTGAACCCCTCTTACAGAGTCCATGTCAGCACTGATAACCATCCCAAGCCTCACAGTGACATTGCCTTAGGCTACGAGGCCACCTGAGGGCTCGTAGCCAAGCGCATCATTTTCAGGCCGATTATACAAAGAAAAAAAGTCAAAGCTGCAGAGGAAAGGTCCGAGATGAGCCGAGAATACACCCACCCCCACCGGTGCACATGTTTAGATATGAAGTATCATCACATTAATCTGCCTGGCCTTTCCGCTTTTCCTGTAGCTCATCACCCCCCATGCCATCCGCGTCCAGACTCCACCCAGACACATCCCCGGGGTGGTGGAAGTCACACTCTCCTACAAATCCAAACAGTTCTGCAAAGGCACACCTGGACGCTTCATCTACACAGGTACCTTTACACTAACATTTACCAATCTGCTGGCTTTTCTCCCAGTTTCTCTCAATTCTACATACAACTCATGTAGAATAAATTTACAGCTATAATCACATCAAAATCTTCACACGCTGACTTTAAGTTTTATAAAAATCTCACTTTATTGTTATATACATATACATATATATATATATATATATATATATATATTCCTAAAGTTTTGTCTTTCAGTTTATAAGCTGTCATTTCTCTGGACGGTTTCTGGTGAAAAATGTGCATGCTAAGCAACTTAAAATTCAATAACAGAACTCAATAATTCAGTGGAAAAAGCCTGCTGATCAGAGGAGGAAAAGCATTTGCCCTCTTTTATGAAGCAGGTGAAGGTCAGGAGGAGGATTAACCTTTTGATTGGTGGGATTATTGAGAATTGACCCTGTCGAAGACGCGATTCAGAAAGGAAGAGGTCCGTGTGGAGTGTGTGATATTTATTTATTTACTTACTTTATTTTTTTGATGGTCAGCACAGGGGCATGAATAGCTCGAGTGTTACATCAGAGCACGCTGGTGCAGAGTGAAAAAGGCGCCGCGAGAAGAGCGGCACAGAGAGAGTGAATGTGAAGCTGTGATTAACCAATGCAAGGCCACAGGTCCTCTGGGAGACTGTGAATCACATAAATCTGTCTGTAATCTCAACCACTGATAGACTTAGGCCATAAGCCCCGGCTGGAATTACCAACATTTGACAAAATCACAATTGAGAGAAAGCGCGCGTGCGTCACATTGCTAGCGTCTCCTGCATCTTGTGTGTTCCTATGCGTCACAGCTATGACTGTGTTTTGTGTTCTTGTGGGGAAGACTGCAATAGGATGCCTGTGTTTGTTTGCACGTAAGTGTGAACATAGTCCAAGCGCACACATGCACGCTGACAAGTAACTGCATTACTAAGACACAGGGCAGATGGGTGGGCAGCCTTTGCCATGCCAGAGCTGTCCAACAGCCCACACTCTGCCAAACCCATAGAGCTATGCGTGTGTGTGTTTGTATAAGTGTGTGTAGGTGTGCATATGTGTATACGCAGCCTTTTAATGTGCCAGACATGTGGCAACCGCATGCATAAACGCCCTATCGCTTCCTAGTCCTCCAATCTTTCACCTTGTCACATTCACTTATTCAAAACTCGGCTTCTTTGAACAAATTCATTCTTTCCCCGCTTTCTGTCCCTCCATGCTCGGCTTCCGTGGGGGCGCATAGAAGAATCTCAACAGGTGAGAGGTAGCAAGAGGTCATCCGCTGGGTGCCGAGCGCATGCGCCACGGTGCCGCGTGCCAAGAGCTGGCGGTGACAGAGTCAAGTGTGTCGAGGCACAGACCCCAGTTCTACTTTTCACACACTTCATTCCAGCCACCCCCGTGGGCAATTGTACGTCTCAAATATAGGTTTTTGTCATTTTACTTTCTCCCAGTGAGGAGGAAACCTGCTCACATTTAGCGGCGGGAAAAAAGAAAAAAAAAGAAGGGGAGGATGAGCAGGGCATTTGGAGCAGAAAAGCAATCGATGTGAGTGGAGAGAGAGAGAGGTGGATGAGAAAGAGGAGAGAAGAGAAAGATGGGAGCGAGGGATGGAGGATTACCATGGGCCATGTTGCCCTCCTGGGTCTGTTTGGCACCAGTTTGAGCCCAGTTGCCAGTGGGTACTAATCATGGAGGATTGGCAGCGCTGCATGGCAGCTGGCAGCCGGCACATACACACACATCAACACATCCCCACACTCACAGACATGCATATACTCCTATATTACATGTGCATGCGCGATCACACACACATGCACGCTCTGAATTACATTGGGGACAGCTGGCATTGCTAATCAACTTCTGCTGAGGAGAGGAAAGCGAGCAGCTCACAGACCTAATTAAGTCAACACATACCCGATACTGCTGCTACTGCTGCTTTGCAAACATACCCGACACACACACACAAACCTACCCACATAGCCCTACCTATAGGTTTATCCCCTCCGCCCTTCTCTGCATCATTATCGATACTCTAGAACCAGCCGCCACCAAAATGAAAAAAAAAGAAGAGACGGGAACTTTTGGTGCAGAGAAAATTCGAAGAGAAGCTATTACAGTAATGTGTCCTCTGCCGTCTCTGAGGACTCCTGTGCCATTAGACTTCAGAAAGCTCCAATTAGACTCATCAAAGGCAATTAAGCTATCCACTGATAAGAATAGAAGAATGTTTTTTTTAATTCCCTGCTCTTCCTCTGTCTTTTTATCCCCTTATCCCCCTTCTGTTCCTCTCTCTGCCCTCTGCCTTACCCACCTTTGGGGCTGAGAGCTTTCCCTAATCTCCCTCACTTTCCTCTGCTCTCTCTCCCTCTCTCTCATTATCAGGTCAACCCCCCCCACCCCCCCTGTACAAATGCATCTCCATGTTTGGTTGTGTATCACCTTTTACTAGATTGCTGTCTTTGTAACATTCATCAAGGAAGCTCTCTCTTTTCTTTTTGCCATGCAACATAAAATGATAATACCCAACCAGTGCGGCCTATGTGTGTGTACCTGTACTCATGTGTGTGTGTTTGTGCGACACAAGGATGCCGGCCATAGATTGGGGGAGTTGATGAATCACCCTTGTCGTTCAAAAGGCAATCCCTCCCTCCTCAGTATGCAGCCTTGTCTGCTTAGTGCTTCCACTACAGCTTCTGCTGATATTAAAAGGCTCTGCTGGCTCACATTAAGGCTGGCACCGCGCACGGTGACACGCATCCGCGCACGCACAAACATTAGGGGTAGTTTTTCAGCGCTCAGTGCAGATTAGGTGTGTAGGAAACATCACTCAGTTGCGGCAAAGAGGCGCGGGAACAGTGAGGGGGGGAGAAAAGACAAAAGTCAAGAGCAGAATTTAAACCAGCTGCTGCTGACATCTCTCTCCGTCTCTGCACGCCTGCCTGTGTGTTCCAAATTAGTTTTAGGACTGTCAGTTGTCTCTCATTTTATACAGTGCAGACACTGTATTGTAAAAGTGTGACACAGGTAAGTGCTGCAGTTTAAAGTTAGTGCTAGCTCTAATTAAACTGTCCCGAACTGTGGTGAAATCTGCTGGTGATGCACACTGAGAAGCACTGCTTTAATTACAAATCACCAGAGTGCTTTAAATTCCTAAGTATATGTGATCCTGGTTGTGTTGATATCATAATTTTGGAGACGCGTGCATGATAATCAGCGGGAAAATCTCCCGCACATGTTGCTGCATAAACAAACTTAACATTAACATAGACAGACGTAGTCTACATTCATATACACACGTGGATCACCGCACGCATGAGCACGTTCGCACATCACACAGATGCACGAATGTGGTGGCACGAAGTCATCTGGCAATAAAAGTGGGGTGCAGCCACGAGCTGGTCAATTACTTGTCTTGCTCCTGTTTGTGAATGCTGTCTTTTATTGAGCCTGGGCGGGATGCCTGCTGTTGATTAAAACGGCTGGTCTACAGCTGGAGACAAGGCCAGCTGAGATAGCTGCATACATTCCCGTTTACGGCACGCAGTCTTAACTGCGAGGAAATTCACACCTCTATTTGAGATTGAGATTAATTTTCTGCACCATGTGGCTTGTCTTGCCTCTTTAGCATGCTCCGTTCTTATTACGGGAGCATCTGCTCCATGATGATGATGTAAATGAATTTCGAATGTAGATTATTTTGTTCCCCGCCGAAATGAGCGGCGCTCACCGGAGGAAATGATTTCTCGTGTTTTCTTATATCTTAATTCAAGCGCACACTTTTCATCTGGATTTTTCAGAATTTGCATTCTCCCAGCGAGAAGCCATGCTGTCAGGTATTGTTAACTGTCGACATGCACTTTTTTTTTTTTGCAACAGATAATTAGAGCTTAGGTTGTAGTAGTATCCACACCTCCATTGATTTGTAGAATCTCTCTGCACACACACACACAAACACACACACACATTCTTTCCCTCCTTCCAGCCCTCTCTCAGGCTCAGCCTCTCCTCTCCTTTAGGAGCAAAAAGCTCTACTCATCTGTTTTCTGTGTATGAATTTCCAGCCATGCATTAGTCTCCCTGACATGTTCAAGCGATGCTTTATTTAGCTTGTCGGATTCTGCAAATAAACGCAATCTCAGGGTTTATGGAAAAATGGATAAAAATTAGATTGTAAGGTATTGATCTGGATTGTGAGTAGTTGGTGGGGGTGCTGTGCGTGTATGTGTGAGAGAGGTGGTGTTGGAGGTGGGGGGACGGGGAGCTCTCATGTGTGTGTGTGTGTGTGTGTGTGTGTGTGTGTGTGTGTGTGTGTGTGTGTGTGTGTGTGAGTGGGTGTGTGGGGGGGGTGAGCAGAAATGAAGCCGTAATTCAGGGC